>NC_033623.1:9484569-9636532 GCF_001540865.1 Ananas comosus | reverse complement strand
TATTTGTGGCGGATCTGGCATACCCTGGGGTCAGGTTTTCGAAAAAAAAAAAAAAAAAAATTTCAGACGCTTTTCCGCTATGCTTTAAACTAAAAAGGGGCCCCGGGGCGTGACATATATATATTGATTTGTAGAGAAGAAATATTTTAATTAGTATAATAAAAGAAACAGAAAGATTAAATTAAATATTTCGCTTCTAAATTGTTGAAAAATCTTTCTGATCTTTTATTAAAATATTCTTTAAAAATAATTTGAAACTTAATTTCAGTTTTAGAAAAATTTCGAGAAAGAAATTAAATAACAAATATTGTAAAGGAAAGGATTAGAGAAGGTCTGTGGATCGAGGCGTGTAGAGCACTGTACTAGAAGCGAAATTGTCCCTCTACGGGCAAGACTTCCCTACAATTACTTCCAGCGATACAATGACCACGTTCCACCCCGTCGACACGCTTTCGAGGTGGCGCAAAACGAACCCAACAAGCTTCAGATCCAGCAAAATATGAGAAAGCTTGGCGAAAGTCGGCGCAAAAGATCAATCGTGAGAAAGCAGAAAAAACGATGTAGAAGATAGGGTTTTGCGAAAATCGGCTTGGCTCGGGCTCGTGCCGTGCGTGCGTGTGTTTAAACGATAGTATAACTCTCATTTTCTCCCATGCAACTAGCTTGAGAATAAAGGGATATATAAATACCAGCAACACCCTTGTAGTTTCCAATGTGGGACTAAATCTCACATATGAAAATTTTAGTTGGGTTTCCAGGCAAGGCCTATTAAGTATTGGGCTGTCTAAGAGGCCTAACAAGTTTTAAATAACCAAAAATCCAATAAAATCCAACAGGAGCTACATTAGATGGATGTGAAAGTTGTATTTCTAAATGGGAAAATAGAGAAGATATTCTATATGCAAGTCCGAAGGTATTAGTATAGATGAAAATAATCATTTTATTTGCAGATTAAAGAAATCTATATACGGACTTAAACATGCTTCCCATCAGTGATATATCAAGTTTCATAATATAATTACTATATTCGATTTTGTAGAAAATATTGTGGACCACTGCATATACCTTAAGGTTAATGGGAGTAAGTATATTTTTTTAATCCCACATGTAGATGACATTCTGCTTGCAAGTAGTAATTTATGTTTTCTTAAAGAGACCAAAGAATTTCTTTCTAAGAACATTGAGATGAAGGATTTGGGTGAAACTTCTTATGTCATTGGCATAAAGATTTTTAGAAATAGATCTCAAAAGATTTTGGGTCAATATCAGAAATACATTAAAAAAGTTTTAGAAAAATTTAATATGGCAAACTGTGCACCTACAGCTGTACCTATTGTAAAAGGTGATAGGTTCAATCAGAAACAGTGCCCACTGAATGATTTAAACGACAGTATATGAAGAGCATACCCTATGCCTCTGCAGTAGGAAGCTTGATGTATGCGCAGGTTTGTACCAGACTTGATATAGCTCATGCAGTGGGGATGCTGGGTAGATACCAAAGCAACTCTAGTCTTAAACATTGGAAAGCTGCAAAAATTTTTTTGAGGTGGTTGGATATTCGCACTCTGATTTTATTGGATGTGTGAATTCTAGAAAGTCTACATCAGAATATATTTTCTTTCTTACTCAAGGTGCAATATCTTGAATGAGCACAAAGTAAGATATAGTTGCTACATCCATTATGGAGATAGAGCTCATCGCTTATTATGAGGCTTCGTCATAGGCTTGATGGCTGAGAAATTGTATCTCACGTTTAAGAGCTGTCAATTCTATCTCAAAGCCAATTAAAATTCATTGCAACAATTTTGCTGCAGTGTTTTGTGTCAAGAATAGTCGAATTATAGATCGCAGCAAACATATCAATACAATGTATCTTGCTGGGAGCGAAATGATTATTGCTGATCCTATGACTAAACCATCACTATCAAACAAGTTCAAGAATCATGTTAATCATATGGGTATCTTGAGTTTATTTACAGTTTAAGTATTTTTCTTCTTGTATAAAAACATTAAGAACTATTTTTATTTGAGTAAGAACACATTTTGGTTTTTACACATATGTGCATAAAGTATTATTGTGAACTAAAGTGGGACTTTGAGTTGAACTTATAATAAGTTCATACTATTTTAACTCATAAAGTTATTTGATTAACGAATACGTGTTTTTAATATATGAAAGGTAGTGTTCTTCTTTTGGAATATAATCACTCGGATCAAAGTATTGTGATTTTTTGGTTGAGTGGAAGACTTTGAGGGCGCGTTTGGTTCAAAGTTGGAATCGGAATCATAATCGGAATCGAAATAAGCTGAAATCTAAATCGGAATGACTCATTACCTAATTCTGTTTGGTTCATTACCTGAATCGGAATCGGAATAAATTATTTCCATTGTCGGTGTTTGGTTCAGGTAGATATAAAAAACGTAATCAAATTAATATACTAACTTTATCTTTATAATATATTAATTTAAATTCAAATTGAAAATTAAATATTAAAAATTTACATCAAAATTTTAAAATAATGTCAAAATTTTAAATCAATTTTTTTTTAAAAATTAAACTTTAAAGTTGAGTGGATAATTTAAAAGAACAGCATTGTTGGGAGGACAAAAATTTTATAGGCATAATTTCCAAACTAATTAGTTTGGGTATTATGCGGATTGGCGCCACGTGGCCGATCCGACGGCCACGGATGGAAAGAAAAAAAAAAATCCTGTGTTTATAGAGAGAGAGAGCAAAAGCAATTGAGAAACATGGCCATCGGCCACGTGGCGCCGATCCGCATAGTCCCCAAACTAATTAGTTTGGGTCCTATGCCCATAAAATTTTTGTCCTAAATTTCGATATATTCAAATTCAAACTTAAAATTACAATTTAAAATTTAATTTGAATCTATAAATTTAATTTAAATTTTAAATAAAATTTGAATAAAACTTTATATAAATTAAATTTTAATTTAAATTCAAATTTATAAGTTTGATTCAAAATACTTGATTAAATTTTAATTTTTAATTCAAATTCAAATTCAAATTTAAAATTTTAATTTTAATTTCTAAATTTAAACTCATATTTTAATTAAAAAAGTTGAAAAAATAAATTTAATCCGAATAAATATTCATTCCGTCCGAATTCAACTTCCAATCCGGCCTCCTAGGCCGGATTGGAAAAAGAGGTGATTGGGAGAGTCCCATTCCACTCAAGAATCGGAATCGAAATGGGACTTCCGCATACCAAACGCCCACAAACGGATTCATCCATTTCGCTTCCAATTTTAGGTGAAAAAGAAGCAAACCAAACATGCCTTGACTGTATAATTTAGTTGATACCTAATAAAGTTTTGTATCTACTATATGGTATGAATATATCACTAGGCCAAGTGAGAGAATATAGATGTGGCCCATGTGATTTACTCAAAACGATTTATAAAGATACAATCGGTCTATTCAAGTCAATCTATAAAGATACAGTAGATCTAACGGCTAGAATGTATCTAGACACGTCCTTGATGAAAATACATGATTGAACATCTTTATATCAAGTTATATATAAATATATAACACACGAGAGTCCCGGTCTAATCCTAATCCTAATTACTGTGACGGCTCCATCTCCGGGGATAAAAGAATTAGACTCGAAATGTTCCGTTCTTTTGCAGATCGTGAATGAGGACCATAAGCAAGAATCTATCTAATGGTATCAAAACTATAATTAGGAGGAAAAATATTCTAACAATTTGGTACAGAGCAGTTCGATATTCAAGTTATCCGTCAGTACTTTCGTTTGCGGGGGCAAAGTGGGGGACGCCGCGAATCCATTGGAATAGAGCAGTTTAATTTGACAAATAAAGTGTATAAATTCTTTTCAACTTTTTATCTGTAAGAACATTTAAAATTTTTTCATATTTTAATATAAACTTTTAAACTCATTTTAAAATTTTGAATTAAAATAAAAAATTGACTTTAAAAAAATGTACATTTTATGGCCACATTGGAAGCGAAAAAGAAAAAAAATTTGTTGCTTTTGGAACATCTCTCCAAATGTCTGTCCAATTAAAAACAATTATTTGAAAAATAAAAATAAAAATATTATGTATAAAATTGAAAAAAAATCTAAAAAAGGATCCGAGGCAATATGGGCCGATCTTCGTCCAGCCCCACTGTGGACGGCCCTATTTGTTGGCAACCTAGAGTCCGGTTCGGATCTAAACATCGCCCTTTTACCCGAGCCGATAGTCTGACCACCCGATTACTACTAAATCTAACTCGGCTGCTTTTATTCGATAGGGATGGATTTAATTTGTCATCTTAATCTCTTCTGCTCTCCTTCTCTCATAGTTCCACCGTTACATATATCAAGAAAAATAAATATTTTTTATGATGAGAACCGATTCTGATGAATCAGATGATATAAAGATGAGATAGACGGCTTACTATAGAGGTGTTGGGCCAATAAGGCGCAGACACGTAGTACCCGATACACCATAGCGGTTTTGTTTAAAAGAAAGTAATGTTTCTGCTGTGCACCGGGAGCATCAAAAAGTGAACCCGCGTGAATTAAGGGAAGTTAGAGCAACCGCGAGCAGTTGCAAGCGGTTCCGATCGGCTGGAAGTGGCCCGAAAAATTAGGGAATAGTGGCCGATCATGGATAGGTAATAATTGATCAAGAGGGGCGTTATATAAATAGGCCAATAATGCCCTAAAAAGTGATCTTTTTCCCGTGAACTGAAGATCACTCTTATTTCCTTGCAATTTTTCGCATTTCTTAGTAGTCTACTTGTAACCCTTTAATTTTCAGCATTTACTGTTTTTCCTAGGAGTAGAATTAGAATAAATCAACCGAGTATGTATGCCCTCAGTCACACTCAACCCTTGTACTTTCCCTCGAGAGTAATTTCAAATATATTTTAAAGGTTTTCGGCTCTTTAAGCAGACCAATTTCTGTGTTCTCTCATCCATTCGGCTCTTCGGCCGACTTTAGATTCTGCACATTCCGTACATTCGGCTCTTCCAGCCTAACCGAGTTTCTATTAGAGATTCCAAACTCAGCTGATCCGATCCCTCATCAGCCGAATCGTTTGATCTAGTCGAAGGGCGCAAATTTCGAGGGTCATTAATCATAGCCGTGTCACATCCCGGCATCATTCCCGAGGAAGATCTTTGACAAGGTCAAAGAAGGGAGAGTTCAGCTACCAATAATTTTTGGCTCACCCGGTGGGACCATTCAAGGTAATTTTACTCTTTACTAAGATATAATGGCTGATGATAATGCCATGAACGTGCGCAATAGGGTCGTTCCTAGAAGTTCTAGGAGCGATCAACTATCCAGCAATTCAGATAACGCTGGAGAGCGTTAAGCAGTCTTACCTGCCGAGGGTGAGACTAGTGGGCAATCCGACCAACAGGAGCCTAGTTTGGCTCAGACGCTTGGACAAATGACTCGAGTCCTACAAGTTTTAGACCAAAATAGTCATAGAAGCACTACACGTTTAGATGCAGTATTGGTCGCAACCACGGCCTCAAATAAGAATATTGCCCGAATAGGGCAATTGTTGACTCGAAACGAGCAACCAGCAACAGGCTTACAAGGGCCTGTGATGACGCCAGTGTTATAAAATCCTATAACACCGGCAAATGGTCAGCCCCAACACCTGGGGACATAATTTTAAGCGGCTTATAGACCGGCTGTTGTTAATGCCGGTCAACTGCCAGACATAGCATGGGGGTTACCACCTCCTCAACCAGTAACTGTATATCAGCCCCAAAATGTAGGGGCTAGGGCTAGGGGGAAGGCCCCAAATGTACAAGGGATCAACCCTGTGGTACAAAATTTCGGTCTACCACAAGGACCAAATATAGCACAAGTACAAGCACAAGTTCCCTTACAGGGGAACAATAATGAAATCTATGCACAAATAGAAGAATTCATCCGAAATACTTTCGGAGTAGGTGCAAGGCCGACAATGCGACCTGTATTTAGATCACCCCATCCTGCGAATATAGACGCAGAGCATCCATACCCGACAAATTGAAAAATGCCGAAATTTGACAAATTTTTCGGTGATGAGACCGAAAACACGGTTGAACATGTTGCACGGTTTACAGCACAATGCCGAGAAGTCGCGGCAGATCTATTTTTAAAATTGAGGTTATTTAACACTTCGTTAACCAAGACGGCTTTTACTTGGTATACGTGTTTACCGGCTAATTCCGTCCGAGATTGGGACGAATTAGAAGGAAAATTTCATGAACAATTTTATAGATCAGAACCGAAATTGTCAGTAGCTGATCTGGCTCAGTTTAAACAGAGGACGGGCGAATCGGTGAAGAATACTTGAACCGATTTAAAACGACCACGGGCCGTTGTTTCGTCAGGATGCCAGAGTCAGAATTTGCCAAAATGGCATTCAACGGCTTACACTTCAAAATTAAAGATCATTTTGAAGATAAATACTTTCCAAATCTTTTTGATTTGGGAGTTCGGATTGCTTAATACGAGCAATTCCGAAAGGAAAATAGTGAGAATCGGCCCAGATAGAGCCGAAATAAAGAGTGGAACAAAGAAAAAGAGAAAAACATTTTTTTCCTTGAAGAATCGTCGGCTTATGAGGAGACGAATTCATCTGAAGAGATCGAGGATTCGGCTGGTGAAGCCGAAATATATGCTGCTGAGATGGTTAGAAACCGTCAACCATATAAATATACTTTGTTGAAGCCATCTAAATCAAGCGAGGCAAAAGCACGGGTTTCGGCATATACTTATTCTTTTGACGTTTCAAAGACCGATCTAATTACGGTTATTAAAAGATGGACGGATTCACTTACAGGAGGGTGAAACCATACCCTCTGGAGAAGAATTAAAAAGAAGAAAATACTGTAAATGGCACCATTCGTGGAGCCATAAAACGAATGAATGTACTGCCTTTAAAAGACAGATTCAAAAAAAATAAATAAGGGTCGGCTCATATTTGCCGATCAATAGAATAAAAATATAAAAATTGACAAGAATTCATTTTCATCGCAGGTAAATATGGTGGACGTCATGGGAAAGGCAGTCGCGGACAAGAAGACCGCTGAGCACGTTGCCTATGTCAAGAGAACTCTTCGGATCTGCATAAGGTGTAAAGTCGAAATGACAAAGAAAGATTTGGAAGCCGTAATCAACGAGAAGAAGAGGAGTAATGAATGGAGAGAATTAATGGCGTTCCCCGAAGAATGGGAGGAGATTCTCGAAAGAGATGATCAATCAGAGGATGGCTCAGACGAAGCCTCCAATGAATCTTAACCGGACATTGATTCGGTTCAAAACAAGAAGAATTTATTAATGCAGAAAGTCCTGTATGATTATTACAATAGCAGGAAAGAAGAACATAACAGGTGATGGAGTTACCCAGATAAACCATTCGGCTCGAAACAGAGATTCCCTGGGTATTGGCCACATTGGCAGCATCAAGCCAGGCCGAGACCAGAACCAGAGTTCGAAGGAATGACTGAAAGGGATATAGAGCTCCTCGGTCGGAGACTAGTCAACGAGCTCGGCATAAGCCCTGGTCAAGACCCTGGGAAAGGAGAGAAATTTTGAAGAATCATTTGAGAACGGTTAAAGTACGGGTAAATGTGCCGGTTGATCAATGGCATGAGGTTAGACCATCGGCCAAGTAGCAAGGGCCGATGTTAACGAAAACACAAAAGCGTCGGCAGCAGAGGATGCAAGCTGAGGTAAGACACCACTATGAGGAGGCAAAAGGGATGAAGCTGAACATGTGGAGACGACCCAATAAGCTACCACACCCTTTTCGTCCAATGAAGAATGATCATGAGATGGGTGGTTCATCACCCTCCCTTGGTTAAAATCAAAGATAGAACGGCCAATCACGGTCGAACCAGAGAAGAAGGTTACCGAAGGGAATTAGAAGAAAAAATAGCTTCCCTCGAGACAATCATCAAGCGAGAGAGATGGCCTCCTAAGGAGAGGGAGGCACGGATGGAAAGTGACTCCTCAGCCGAGACGGCAAAGGAGTTTGAAGAGAAGAAACAAAGAATACAAGGAAAATCGGCTGATGAAGGACCAGTCGATGTCAATATGGTATATTCTCTGCCACAATCTTTCAAGACAGAGTATATTAAGTACGAGAAGATGGTAGACGAAGAAGTTGCCAAGTCGGACGATGCAGTGGTTTTTGAGAAACCATCGGTCATGCAGACAAGATTTGTGAGGCCTTTGTTCATACGGGCTTTGATAGAAGGACGACCCGTAGGTCGAGTCATGGTAGACAGTTGAGCAATGGTCAATGTTATGCCCACTTCATTCTTAAGAAATTGGGCAAGAATGAAGATGAATTGAAGCCCATCGATACAATCATGACCAACTTTACTGGAAGCAGTCAACAAGCTAGAGGGGTAGTCACAACTGAGATAACGATAGGTTCTAAAACTCTACGCACTGCATTTTCTGTAGTAGATGGAGATAGTTATTACAACCTGCTACTCGGGTGTGACTGGATACACATAAACGAATGCATACCTTCTACACTCCATGGAAAGTTATTCCAGTGGGTTGGAGAAAGAGTAGAAGAAATCAGGGCTGAAGGTTGGCCCTAAATGGTGGACATCAATGCAGAAGAAATCGGCCATATTAATTGGGCCGATGCTGATCCGGACCAAATTTCTTTTATAAGAGTTACTGAAGAGGGAGTACAATTAATTCTCTCTAAAGACGAAGGAGCTATGGTGGCAGCCGAAGAGCCACCAAACTAGATAAAATGGAATATCAGAGATCAGGAACCGAAGCTTTAGAAGAGCTTCGGCTGAATGAGCCAATCAACGAGATCGGTTATTAAAGTAATTCGGCCAATCAAGCCGATGATTTAACATTTAGCAAGGCGGCCAAGGTGGCCGATAATGAGTTTTCAAAATCGGTTGTGGAGGTCGATAAGGAAGTATTGAAATTGGCAATGAATGCTAATGAAGAAAGACCAGATGAATTAAGGAGGCCAACAAACGAGTTGAATATGGAGGAATCGCCTATTAAAGTCGATGACAAGAAGCTAGAAACTCAAGATCCATTAATAGAAGTAAACTTGGGATCTGATGAAGACAATAGACCGACCTACATTAGTGCTAAACTTTCGGCTCAACAACAGGAGGAGCTGAAAGTATTGCTGTTGGAGTACAAGGACTGCTTTGCCTGGAGCTATAAAGAAATGCTAGGTTCAAACCAAAAAATTATAGAATATAGGCTACCTATTAAAAAGGGATATAAGCCTTACAAATAGCCAGCTCGTAGGTTTGAGCCGAATATTGTACTTCAAATTAAGAACGAAATTAAAAATCTTTTGAAGGCCGGTTTTATTAGAGCAGCCTGTTATGTCGATTGGGTATCTAATATAGTTCCTGTATGTAAAAAGAATGGTAAACTTAGAGTTTGCATTGATTTTAGGAACTTAAATTTGGCTACACCTAAGGATGAGTATCCAACGCCAATAACCGATATGTTAGTGGATTCGGCTGCCGGTAATGAAATCTTGTTCTTTACGGACGGACATGCAGGTTACAATCAGATTTATATTGCTGAAGAAGATGTAGCTAAAACGACTTTTAGATGCCCAGGGTCTATTGGGACCTTTGAGTGGATGGTCATGCCGTTCGGTTTAAAAAATGCCGGAGATACCTATCAGAGAGCAATGAATTTTATTTTTCATGATTTAATCAGCAAAATGTTGGAGGTTTATATCGATAATATAGTTATAAAATCTAAATCACAAGCCAAACATTGGGCGAATTTAAAACTCGCCTTTGAAAGAAAGAGAAAATATAATTTAAAAATGAACCCTTTGAAGTGTGCCTTTGGAGTTTCTACAGAAAATTTTCTGAAATTCTTAGTGCATAAAAAAGGGATCGAGGTCGATAAAAACAAAGCGAAAGCTATATTAGAATTGCCGCCACCAAAGAGTAAAAAAGAATTACAGAGTTTATTGGGAAAAATTAATTATCTGCGGCGATTCATATAAAATTTGGCTGATAGAATAGGAGTTTTTACTTCATTACTTCGGCTTAAAAGTAAAGAAGAATTTATTTTGGTAGAGAAACAACAAGGAGCTTTTGAAAATATAAAGAAATATTTATCAAATCTTCCGGTCCTTATGCCTCATAAGCAAGGACAACCGATGAAACTATATATTTCGGTTGGAGAGGAAAATTTAGGATGCTTGTTGGCCCAAGTGAATGAAGAAAAAGAGGAACATGCCATATATTACTTCAGCAGGCGATTATTAGATGCCGAAAAATGATACTCGGCAGTTGAAAAACTATGTTTAGCTTTATATTATGCCTGTACAAAATTGAAGTATTATATTTTACCAACCGAAGTGTCGGTAATATGTAAACCCGACTTAGTAAAATATATGTTATCCAAGCCAGTATTAAGAGGTCGAATCGAAAAATAGATATTGGCTTTGTCTGAATTTTCTATTAATTATGTTCCAGCAAAAGCTGTTAAAGGACAAGCAATAGCTGATTTTCTGGCTGATTACCCATATGTTGAAATTGAAGAGCCAAAGCAAAATTTGATCGGCTGTCAACATTAGATACTTTAATTTGTTGGCTCAAGAACAGCCGTATCAGCGAGAGCTGAAGTAGTAATACAGTCTCCTGAGGGATATACCTATCGATTTGCTGAGGGATATACCTATCGATTTGTTTTTGAATTAGATTTTGGCTGTTCTAATAATCAAGCCGAATACGAGGATTTAATAATTGGCCTTGAAATTTTACAAGAATTAGGAGTTCACTAACTCAAGGTCATCGGTGATTCACAATTAGTGATTAAACAAGTCAATGGAGAATACCGATGTGAAAACCGAAATTTGCAAAACTATTTGCAAAAGACGATAGAATTACTTTGTAATTATGGAGAGGTTGAGTTTAAGCACTTAGCAAGAGAAGAAAACGAAAAGGCTAATGCATTAGCCCAATCGGCTTCAGGGTATAGAGAGCTGGAGAGGAGTCTAGTAAAAATAGAGTGCAGATTGTTACCTTCGATTCATATTCGAGAGCCGATTATTGCCCCCATAGGGGTGAAAAAAGATTGGATTGGAGAAAATCCATAATCGAATATTTAGAAGACTCCAATAAACGGGCCGATTATAATATTCGAAGAAGAGCACTCGGCTATTGTCTGTTGAATGGACAACTTTACAAAAGAACAGCCGAAGAAGTACTATTGAAATGTTTAGGACTCGAAGAAGCTCTATTAGTGATGGGAGAAACACATGAAGGTTTGTGTGGAGCCCATTTGGCAGGGAAAGGATTAAGATGGACAATTCGGCATTTAGGATATTATTGGCAGACTATGCATCATGATTGCATAAAATATGCTAAAGATTGCAAAGATTGTCAATTTCATGACTCAGTACAAAGAGTTCTTACCTCTGAGATGTATGCTATAATTAAATCATGGCCTTTTCGAGGATGGGCTATGGATTTAATCGGAGAAATTCAGCCGAATTCTTCAGCTGGTCATAAGTTTTTAATAGTGGCCGTTGATTATTTTACTGAGTGGGTAGAAGTAAAACCCGCTCGGTTGGTCACTCAAAAAGAAATCATTAATTTTGTTGAAGATTCTATAATTCATCATTTTGGAGTTCCCGAGACGATTACAACCGATCAAGGAACAATGTTCACAGGAGGACAGTTTGTTCGGTTCGTCGAATCTCGAAAGATTAAGCTACTCCATTTGTCACCTTATTATGCTCAAGCCAATGGACAAACCGAGGCAACAAATAAGCTAATTATAAATCTTATGAAGCGGCATATTGGAAAATATCCAAGAAAATAGAATGAAAAACTATACAAAATACCATGGGCATGCCGAACTTCAGTGAAAACGACAACGGGGACGACACCGTTTCAATTAGTATACGGCCACGAGGCCGTGGTACCAGCCGAAATAACAGTTCCTTCTTTAAGAGTGGAAAAGCAAAAAGAACTATCGGTTGATGAATATAGTGATTTGATGAATGAAGAAATAGAAGAAATACATGAAACTCGGTTGATGGCATTGAACCATTTGCAAGCTTATCAAAGCCGAGTACGCAATGCATATAATAAAAAAGTTAGAGCTAAATCATTTGCAATTGGTGATTTAGTTCTTAGACTAATATTTCCAATCGGTCAAAAAGACCGAGCATATGGAAAATGGTCTCCGAGTTGGGAAGGACCATTTCAAATAAGCAGAGTCACAAAGGGAAATGCATATTACTTAAAAAACATAGATGGGTTAGAAAATAAGAAGCCGATCAATAAAAAATATCTGAAGAAGTATTACCCATCCATGTGGGAGAATAATCAAAGTTAGAGTTAAGGTATTACAAGCCAAATCAAGATAGTAAATCCTTGAGCTGGTTCCATTCGGTTATTAAATTGGCTTAGGCAGTTTCAACGGCCTTTCTCCTGCGTTTCATCAAGGGATGCACTTTGTAAAGTTGGGAAAGTTTTTTCTTGAAGTTTCATCCCTTCACTTTTCTTCATCTTCAATTGATCTTGCAGTTGGAACCGACGTTCAGAGGTGCGAGCCAAAGTCAATTCAGCCGCAGCTAATTCTTCTTTGAGAGTGAAAATCCGCTGCTGCAGGGCTGATCCTGATTTTCCAAAAGTTGATCTTCTCGGCTTGTGTCAGTTATTGAAGCTGCTATCTCAGGTATAGCCTTTTTAAAATGATCAACTTTGTGGAAATGTTGATCCAAAGATAAAAGCTCGGCACCCAAAGATTGTTGCCGAGATAAGAAAGAAGAAAGTTGAGATGATAATACTTTACAAAACATTTGCCAACAGAAGAAATGTCTGGCTGATCGGCTAAATCAAAAAAAAAGCACACAATCGATCGAATTGTTCTGAATTTTGAGCCAATGATGGAATGCCTTGACTATATAATCGTAGACACTCACCAAATTTTTGTTGAGAGTCTGTAGACATCATAATAGTAGTCGAGTCGTCTCCTTCATTAGAATTAGGGCTCGAAACTAATAGAGAGTGAAGAATGGCAAACAGGGGGTCTTCAGGAGCAGAGGATGAGGTTTCAGGAATCGAGTGAGGCACTGTGCTTGCTCCCTCAGCACCTTTTTTAAAAGGTGTGCTTGCATCTTCCCTCTCTGTTGTTGGTACTGGAGTAGATAAGGATGGTGCCGCATCACTTGTCGGCAAATCTTTGCTTATTTCTCGAGCACCCCTTTTTCTCTCCACTTCTTGCTTTTTCTCAAGACGAGTCTCCCGACGAACTTGTCTACTAATCTGCGTCTTCAAAGAAAAAGCAAAACGGACTCTTGAATTGTTTTCAAGAGAAGACTAGTTTATTGGAAAAAGAATAAGTAAATAAGTTGAAAACAAAACAAGTTAAATGGCTAACTAAATTGATTTATCTCAATTTCAATGGGCTCACTAAGAACAGAGTCTTGCTTTGGGACATCAGCCGGAGGTGTTTCTTCGGCTCTTCCTTCTGGAATAGTGGCCGAAGGTGTAAGGAAGTGAATTCTCAAAATGCGAGAGTTGAACTTCGTTTAGAATCGACTGATTGTCGATTGGGTACGCTTCGGAAAGGCCGAAGGCGTCAAAAATTCAAAAAGTGCATCGAGGAGGGCCTCGGAGAGCGAAGTAGGAAAATTCTGCAGAATTTTGCAAAATTTTGCAAAATTTTTCAGAATTTTGCAAAATTCTGCAGAAGTATGAGGGCCTCGGAGTTGCAGAATTTTGCTCTCGGGGACCGGTCCCTGGTGTGAGGGACAGGTTCCCGTAAGCAGGGGTGCGGCAGAGAAAACTCTGCGCACAATATTTGCTCTCGGGGACCGGTCCCTGGCGGGACAGACCGGTCCCCGTACACGTAGAAATTGGCAGAAAAGCTCTGCCCGCAAAAGTTGCTCTCAGGGACCGGTCCCTCCAAGGACAGACCAGTCCCCGTAGCCAGAAACTGCCCAGGCTGGGCCAGTGTGTAACTTGGAAAGTGAGGGGTGTTTTGTGCAAATGTGCACTTGTGAAGGGGTATAGAGGGGAAATGAGCCCTCTTCTTCTCATTTCTCTCCCAACCTCACCCCTAGCTCCCTTTCTCTCTCTCTAAACTCCTTTTTCTCTCTCTAGAGGGTGAAGAATGAGGGGATTTTGGTGGATGAGCAAGCAAGAAGAAGGATTGGCATCTTCCTCTTCTTCCTCTCCACCATTAGAGCAAGTTTCTTGAGGTAAGCTTTGAGAGCTTTCATGGTAAATCCCTTTAGATGGATTTTTATCTTCTAGAATTGATTTTGTTGGAACCCTAGCTTGCCAAATAGAAGGTTTATGCTTGAATCTAGGGATTTGAGATGGGATTCTTGCATTAGTTGAAACCTAGGGCCCCAAATTGGAGTTTTTGAAAATAGAGGGTTTTGATCTAAATTGATCATGTGTTAACCTAATTGCTAGGTGTTTAAACGCGTTGGAAAGGTCGGTTCGTTGATTCGTCGAGCCAGTACAAAGATATTGCCGAAACGAGCGTTTGAGGCTTCGTGTTGGCCCGAAGAGTTGAAGCGGCGACCAAGGATCGCGGAGTCGAGTACCTAGCCTCGCTACGTTATCAAGAGGTGGAGGGTGTCATCCCGAAGCAACTGGGCTCCTCCCTATGTCTAAGTATCTCTATGTTGATCATATTCTATATGTATACTTCATGCATGATAGGGTGTTTAGATGTTGCAATTACTATTCTTACATGTTCCCTTTGTAGTGCGGCATAGTAGGCTTGGCAAGTGAGATAGGGTGCATGAGGATGAGCTTTGTGACATAGAACCCTATAGAGATAAGTTAAATAATAATTTGATCTTGCGTTGATGATATAGGACTAGTATAGTCGAGGCATTGCATCATGACGAGTGGCATGTAAACTAAGTAAACAACTTGACGAGTGGCATTAGAACTTAGTGTTAAAAGAACACTAGTGACATGATGACTTAGGGGATAGACGAGTCTCCCTACTTGACACCTTGCATGAGATCAGTGCGATAGTGATGACCCTAGTGACAGGATATCCTCTGTGACAAGGATTGGATCATACTCACATAGTCTGTTCAGCGCATGTGGCGGTCGCTCCGCACAAGTAGTGCGCTCCGGAGTTTGGCACATGTATGATTGGGATAGCCTATTTGGGTTCCCGCAGACGATCCCTCGGGTGGTTCGAGTCCCCCATCATAGACGGATTTGAGATGTGAGTCCAGAGCGCGCCTATGGGCCAGCCAAAGGATTGGGTAATAAACTCATAAGAATCATGTGCATTGAGCATAATGAGCTAGTAGAGTTGCATCCATACTTGATGTTGGTACTATAGTATGTTAGTAATTGCATGGCTATCTTGTTCATTCCTGAATTTCAAGGCATAGTAGAATAGTGCAATTCTTTCAATATGCATCAGCTTTACTTTTAGATATCTATCTATCTATCTGCTTATGCCTGCTTAGACCTAGTGGGGAGATCGGCGGAGTCAGCGGCCGAACCCACTGAAAACTATGGACAATAGTTCTCACCCCACTTTATTGTAGGGCCGAGTTCGAGTGCTCCCGGCGAGGACCGTGGTAAGGGCATCGCGCCCTAACTTAGTAGCAGCTACCCTATGCATTAGAGTACCCATGTACCTGAGAGTTGTGATGTATTTTGAGGGAGTTGCTTATGTATTTTGGATGAACATTGTATATATTCACTTGTATTGTATACTTGTATCTTGCTCTCACTTGTTAGCACTAGTAGTGCTCCGTGCTTATCATGTATGTAATTGAATTATTCCTGGGCAATTCTATGTACATGATTCTGTTGTCAAGCCTTGGACGGACAGGGGAGGTGCTGTCCGTTCGGTGTATGTTCGACGTGCCCAAACCGTACCAAATTGGTAGCGGTCTCGGGGTGTGATAGAAGGTATATTTTCTGCCCTTTTCTGCAAATCGTCAGCCGAAGAAATGCCTTCGGCTTGCTTGGAATGTGGTCTTTTAGCAACCAACTTACGCCGCTTCGAAGGCGGCGGAGGTTCAGTCTCGATCGGTCTTTTTTCTGAAGTTTCTGAAGCTAGGACCGATGAAGAAGTCGGGATTGACTATATATGAAAATGGATAAAGACGAAGTAAGTATTAATCATGTTAAGAAAAGAAAGTCAAAATAAAAATAAAGTTTATTACAGAAGAAGAAGGCGGGACATCAGAGGTATGATCGGAAGTCTCTTCTGATTCTTTTTCCGATGTTGATGGAGCAGAGGTATCAACTGAAACAAATGGATGAATAGTCTTGTAATACGCCCGAGGGGTAGATAAACCGTAGACTATATCAGTGAATTGTCCCCAAGTTGTGAGATAACTAGATAGCGCCACACCTGTGGAATTCGACCTGAAGCTTATTAACTTGTAAAACGGCCGGAGACGGTTCCCCATAGCCGAAATCTGATCGGCTTCGGCTATGCCCTTGGTAGTAGGCCGGATGGCAGCTGTATTGGCAGTAAAAAACTTGGTTGGAGCATGAACCGCTTGTATCAACCCAAACTGACACGCTGCAAATTGGGGGGAGTAAACTTCGGTGCTCGGCAGCAGTTTCGAACGTGATTTTAGCCCCACATGCAAATCCTTGTGGCCAAAAAGGAGTACTAGACGTCTAAATACTCACTGGCATGAGAAGATGCCAATTCGCTGTGAAGGGCCTCGTATCGGGTAAGGAACCAAGATGGACAAGTGAGACGGTCAGCAAATAGAGACCAAGAAATAGCAAAACTATAGCGCAACTCATAAAAAGTTTTAAAATAAGTAAGAAAATCAAAAGGGTGACCTGAGGTTTTCGGTTGTAGACAGCTGAGAGCTAACCTATAAGAGTCATGTTCAGCAACCGAGTTTAGATCTACAGGATCTCGGCACAGAGTGGGAAAATAAAATTGCAAAAATATTTGCAAGAACCAAAAAACACCACAACCAGAACCGATGGTCACACCATCTCCAGAGGTCAGTGGTTTGATAAAATCAAAAATTTTCCTATAAACAAAAGCAAGAATATAGGGTCCTAAAGCTAATTTTTCGCCGTTGGCTAAGCCTACGGCGATTGGGACGAAATCCGGATTAATTTTTTGCGAACGAGTGTAAAAAAGGTTGTGGTATAACCAATATAGGAGGAAGTCTGTATGTTCCTTCCTTGTAACCGCAGCAGAAGACTCACCGGCAAATTTGCAGAGAAACTTAGAGTAAGCCAAGTCATTGAGATCAAGATAAGCCTTAAAATCAAACATGCCATTAGGATTGTAGGACATGGAGAGGGTAACTCCATGGGGGCGTAAGCCAACGATGGCAGCAACATAAAAAAGAGTGGGAGTAAGGGGTCCTCATTTGAAAAGAAAAACGTTAGAAACAGGGTATCAGAAACAGAGAGCAGCGGCTAAAAGGAGATTGTCGGCTATTGGGGGTTGCCGAGATAATTTGATTGCCTTATAAATACCTACTTCCCGCCAAGAGGCACCATAGGCAACTTCTACCCGGTCTAACCAGGCCAGGTATGCATCCGAAACACTTGGCCAGGTTCGAAAACTTTTGCCTGTTGAAGCTGACGAATACCAAGATTGGAGGTGGGTAGTTCTGGCTGAAAATGGAAGGCCATCACTGGAATATGGGGAGTCGCTAGGCGTTGGTTCGTCTGTAAAAGAAGGACCTAAAATGAAGCGAGATGGATCTGAGTCGGTGAGTTGTCTAAAGATGTTATAATCTAAGGACAAAGAAGATGGAAGAGATGGAACCGGTGCCATTGCTAAAGAAGGGAGAAGAAGCCTTACGAATCGATAAGGAAAAGAAAATGGAGCCAAAGCTATAGATCAGAAATGGAGAAGACGAGGCCTGAGGTAAATAGAAATTAGAGAAAAGAAAGATTGGCGGGGAAGAAAAAGAGCCGTCGCGTCGAAAATCGATTCCCGAGATCGGCTATAACGATCAAAAGACGGCGGCAATTAAGATGACCTAATTAATGCCGCATATAAGACAAAAAGAGATGGCAGAATCGTAGCCTTGAAAAAGAAATGAACGGCTGAAACGAAATCGTGCAGAGAATTTGAAATTGATTATATCGAGAGTCACGCCTCGGATCACGCTAGTTATCGAAATGATGGCAAGATCGTGGCCGTAGAAGAGAAATGGACGGCTGAGGCGAAATCTTAAAAGAAATTTTAATCGGATCGGAAGTCGCGCCTCGGATTACGCCAGCTATCGAAGCGGTAGTTTGGAAGCTGCCGAGGGGGCAATTGTTGGGCCAATAAGACGCGGACACGTGGTACCCGGTACACCATAGCAGTTTTGTTTAAAAGAAAGTAATGTTTCTGCTGTGCACCGGGAGCATCAAAAAGTGAACCCGCATGAATTAAGGGAAGTTACAGCAACCGCGAGCAGTTGCAAGCGGTTCCAATCGGCTGGAAGTGGCCCGAAAAATTAGGGAATAGTGGCCGATCATGGATAAGTAATAACTGATCAACATGGGCGATCTATAAATTGGCCAATAACGCCCAAAAAAGTGGTCTTTTCCCCGTGAACAGAAGACCACTCTTATTTCCTTGCAATTTTTTGCATTTCTTAGGAGTAGTCTACTTGTAACCCTTTAATTTTCAACATTTACTGTTTTCCTAAGAGTAGAATTAGAATAGATCAACCGAGTCTGTATGCCCTCGGGCACACTCAACCCTTGTACTTTCCCTCGAGAGTAATTTCAAATATATCTTAAAGGCTTTCGGCTCTTTAAGCCGACCAATTTCTGTGTTCTCTCATCAATTCGGCTCTTCGGTCGACTTTACATTCTGCACATTCCGTACATTCGGCTCTTCCAGCCGAACCGAGTTTCTATCAGAGGTTCCGAACTCGGCTGATCCGATCCCTCATCAGCCTAATCGTTTGATCCAGTCGAAGGGCGCAAACTTCGAGGGTCATTATCATAGCCGCGTCACATCCCGGCATCATTCCCGAGGAAGATCTTTGACAAGGTCAAAGAAGGGAGAGTTCGGCTACCAACAGGAGGTAAGTAACACGAGTTCTCAGTAACAAAATCGAACCTTCTTGTGTCAACACTATAACAAAAACGGTCTATAGCGTCACTTTTAAATGTAGCTACATGTCAAAAAAGTGCTGCTAGCTAAAATTACCGACACTTTTAAAAAGTGTTGCTATATGTGGGGTCGCCAGGTATATAGTGACAGTTAAAAAGTATCGCTATAACCTAAAAGAGTACTGCTAATTTATCAACACTTATTTAAGCATTTAGTAACCGCCGAAACTCTATCTCGTTGGCTGCGGTGGCGGAGGAGGACGACAGGAAAGGCTCTTTGTCTAGAATTTCAGTGAATTGAGTGAAGAGAGAAGAAAAGATGGTAATTGATTTTTCTTTTTCTTTTTTTTCTTTTCTGTTGGTAATCGGGCCAAATGGACTGGGTGTGGTGGGTTGAGTAGAGTAATCTTTTATTTTTGGTTGGATTGGGCTTTATATTTAGGTATTAGTAGATGTTTTTTTAAGTTTTAGCATAAATGGGACACTTACTCAAAAGTGTCCCAAAAATGTGTCCCTATAACCTAATTCTGTTGTAGTGCAAAGACTACACTTCTTCGTACTTGCAACATAGTTGGTACAATCACTAATGAGAATCTTTACTTACAGAGTAACGGGAAAATCAATAATTTCAAGTCTTAAAAACTTCTATATTGCAGACGATGCAAGAGTTTAAAACTTTTTGATAAAATTTTCTACCGAAAGATGGTGCCTTATTGTGTATAAGCACCAAAAGTACGATTGCAAATCAATGTGAATAAATCTCAATTAGCGAATTTTCGGTTGAAAACTTTGTCATGAGGTTGATCTGACTATTTTGCGGACTATGGATCAACAAATAGAATTCCTAACTTCTCTGCATAACTAGTTGTCACCTCCGTAAGTACCTCCACCATCTCCTCCACCTGTTATTCCTCTCCCATTGCCACCACCAATCATTCATTCTCTATCGGCGTCTCTGGTTGTGTCTCAATCGCCACATCCACTAGTTGTACCATGTCGGCATCTTTACGGATCACTCTTTCGCCGTCATCACCATCTTTATCTATTTCGTTGCTTTATCTATCATTAGATGTTTAAAAAACATTACTACTGTCAGTTCCTCCTATTTTTATTATAAAAGAAGATATTAATGTGATTTAAAATTATTAGAATCTTCCACTCTTAACTATAGTTTTGATATTGATAGATAAATTTTACATATTTGTTAGACGCCTATCCGCTCAACGGGGAAGGGGATCTCATTTTCTAACTTAGCTTAAGGGAGAAAGCATTAAAAAGAACCCACTTCTTTACTAATAAATTGATTATTGATTACAAAAGAGAAAAACTTATTTATTGGCCTAAAGTGAAATATCTTATCTAATTTAATGAGCAAAACAATGTTAATCTAGTAAAAAAAAAGACTTTATATCCAGATCGTTCGAGAATTTGAGATGTCTGATAGAGAAGTTAACTTAGCTGTCAATATCAAAACTACAGTTAGGAACGAAATATCCTGACAATAACCTTTATGTAAAATTACTTTCTACAACAATTACGTCCAGATTGAAGGTAGGCTGGAATATGCGGCAACTTGATTTTTACTTAGCATGCCCAATTGCAATATTATTATATGCAACTATGACAAGCTTACACCGACCGTCCCTAGAGCAAGTGGTAAAGGGCTTGGTGGTTGATACCCAAGACCTAAGTTCGAATCCTAGTTGATTCACATTTCTAGCTAAATTTATTTCTAAATGAAATAAATGAAGCGGGTAGCGTACCATCTATCTCAAAAAAAAAAAACAAAACTATGACAAGCTTTACATTGGAATTGAAGGTACATCAAAATACAGTAATTACTTTTAATTTGGCAATGTCAACTGTGATGTTGTATGTACAACTACAGCAAACTAAACATATTTTCTTTTAAGTTTATCATCAAAAGCCTATTTTAAATCAGAAATACTATGAGATCACCAAAAATGAATATATATAATATATATATATATTTATATATATTATATATATATTATTATATATATATATATATATATTATCTTGGAGTTGAGCTAGAATACTATCGGTATAAAACGAGTTCGTTTACTACCGTTTGTTTTTCAAATGGATAGCTTTCCAAATTGACGATCGGCTCCATTAAATATGATCTAAACCATTTAAACTACTTAGAAATCAAATTTCATGTACTTTCGATATTGTTCTTTTATCCATCAAATAAAGAGAAAAATGAATGGCTGAAAATGAATACTTTTTAAAAAATAATTATAGGAGTCTTGTAATCAAGATCAAGAGTATAGATCTTGTTTTAAATAATTTAAAGAATTTTCTAACAAAAATTCAATTGAGTTGAATATCTTTACGCCGTTAAACGAGAAAATGTCTCTTATCGACCATTAAAATTATAAATTTTGAAACCCTTTGATCATTAGGCAAATGATGACGAAAAGATTTGAAATTTGATTTCTAAACACTTCAAGTGGTATAGATCATATTCAACGGAGCCGATCGTCAATTTGGAAGTTCTATTATCGAAAACAAATCGGTAGTAAAACGGCTCGTTTACTACCGATAGTATTTTAGCTCAACTCTATATATCTTACACCTCTTCATTTTGGAGTATAAAAAATTCAATAAAGTTTAGTATTTTTTTCAAAAAAAAATACTTGATAAGACAGGAATTAATTATTGATCCTTAAATGAGAAAATATGAGATGTACATTCTCTTCTGAAATGCACATAAATTATTAGTGCTCTTTTTTAAATACAGATAAAAATGTGAGAAACGCAACAACCCACTTTAAGACAAGATTTTATGCTAGGGCAATGGAATCTTGGATATCTTGTCCCATCAGGAACTTAAATTTGTTGTGGTGTTAAAAAATGAAGAATCTATCAGATTAGATGGTAGCTTTGTCCCTCATCAAAATATTTAAATGCAGAGAACAGTTGATGCGAGGATCCAAATTATTCACAGGTTTTATTAAGGGAAAAATGTACCCTTTTTTTTTTTTGATCTTAGTTCTGTTGTAAACAGCTTTCTAAATTTTTTATTTGTGATAATTTGACTGCCAATCATAGTTCAATATATAGTTTTCTCTTTTCAATCAAAGTTATTAACTAAATAATTGTTTTGATAGGATATTATTAGTATAATTTTGTAAAACTTCAGACCATAAAAACACCTTCTTCTTTTTTTTTCTCTTTCAATTTAAAAAGAAGATATGAAAATTGATGTATAGGGTGAACACAACTTTAATTTTTATTACCTTTTTCATACAGTAGAATAGAATGAAGAAAATATTTTTTATATATTTCTATTTTTTAAAAAAAATTTATATACAAAATATACAACTAGCACGACGGTATAATTAATAACTTTAATTAAAAAATTGAACTATCAAACTATTTGAAAAAATATAGAATATTCAATTACTAAAATTAAAAGTTTAGACATTTATATTTATATTTAGAGAAAACTTTAAATACCACCCTTGTGGTTTCGTATTTTCTCACTTTAGTACCCCATGGTTTAAAGTGTATCAATTTAGTATCTTGTGTTTCCATTTTTTTCTTTTTATTATCCATTCCATTAATTTGTGTTCGTTAAATTAGTGACAAAGTTAAAGCTAAAGGGTACGAGAGTAAACATTCGATAAACTTAAATAGGATAGCAAAAGTTTTTTATATATAATTTAATAAAAAATTAACGAAAGAGCTGACAAAAAGAGAAAAATGGAATCACAGGATAGTAATTTGATATATTTTAAATCACATAGTATTAAAATGAAAAAATATAAAATTACGGGAATGGTATTTGAAGTTTATGGTTTATATTTATTACAAAGTCAAAGTTTGGGATTTTTTTCCCTCTAATGAGGACCATTCCCTTCCATGCGTTTATTTCCTTTTTTTAAAAAATATGTGGTGATCACTTCTGCCGGGACCACCACCACCACCACCACCGAAAGATGTCGTGGTCGGTGTAAAGTCTACCCACAAACCCAATAGCGCGCATCACAGGCAGCTACACCACAGCCCAGAAGAGAGAGACCCTTCATCACACAAACTCAGATTTTTCCTTTTTTTTTTTTTTTTAATGCCGCACGAAATGATCTCGCCGTCTGTTCACACGAAGAAAATATCATTCGAATTTGATTAGCATCTAAATATCTTGATATTTTCATGTATGAAAGACAGCAAAACCACATGCTATGCAGAAAATCCTGCCCACGAGACTACAAAAAATTCGCCCTGTACAGTTCGCTATTGCAGATTTTCTAATACTATTGGATTAAAAAAAACACATTAGGAAGTACATGTAGATCATATTATTTAACCAACAACTCACTCAATTCTAGGGGCCTTATATTATTCTAATCGTATATTTTTTTATCCAAGTGCCGAAAATCTAATAACACCATTGAAAGCATTCCAACCTAGTTTTATATATATATATATATATATATATATATATATATATAGAACTCGGCTATGGTGCTTGTAAAATTTAGAGTCCGGCTATATATATATATATATATAGTCCGGCTACTATGCTATCGGTAGCACGGAGCGCTCCGTGCTACCAAGTTGTTTTTAATGATGCGGCTTCCAAATCGACGATCGGCTCCGTTAGACTTGATCTACAGTATTGAAAATATTTGAAAACTAAATTTCAAATTTTTTCAACATCATTTGACTAGTGATCAAAAGATTTCAAAATTGATAATTTTAATGGCCGATGTGGTGTGTTTGTGAGTTTAACGGTGTAAAATAATTCAAATGCGATGAAAAGTTTATAGAAAATTCTTTTCACTATTTAGAGTAAGATCAGCATATCTGATCTTGAATTTAAATCTTTTGTCATCATTTTTTATGAGATTTTTATTTTCAGCCGTTCAATTTTAGACTACTTGTTTGATAGGTAAAAGATATCGAAAAATTATGAAATTTAGTTTCTAAATACTTTCAATAGTGTGGATCAACTCTAACGGAGCCGATCGTTGATTTGGAAGCCGCATCATCGAAAACAACTTGATAGCACGGAGCGCTCCATGCTACCGATAGTATAGTAGCCTAGCTCTATATATATATATAGAGTAGGGCTACTGTGCTATTAGGAGCACAGCAGCCCTTGTGCTCCTAACATTCTAACCACCCATCAAATTTGATGGATGGTTAGAATGAGAGAGAGATGAGATATTGAAGAGAAATTCAAGGAGATGAGAAATTGAAACACCCAATTTCTCTTCAATATCTCCTCCCTCTCTCATTCTAACCACCCATCCAACTTGATGGGTGGTTAGAAAGTTAGGAGNTGAGATAAGTTTTCTATCTCTGAGATAGCTTACTATTTCAGAATAGATAGGAATAAAATAAAATTATGTTTTGTTTGTAATACTATTATTCTTAACAATAATTAAAATTGTATTTCGTTAATTTTTTGGATTAGTGGAGAATAATGAAAAAAAAGTGATGATTAGATTTGTTATAAAATATAATATAATAAAAATAATTGTTACAAAAATAATTTATTGCAAAAAAAATTATTATAATATTTAATAAAAATAATTTATTATAATATTTAAATATAATGTATTATAATCATATATTACAGTATTTAAATATAAATAATATGTATTTATATAGTACAATTATATTTTTATTATAACATATAAGATATTAGATCTATATAATTTAATTTTAATTTAATTTATAATCTTAATAAAGCTAAAAGTTAAATTACGGAATAGTACTATTCCGTCAAAATGATGAAATAATTTATACGGAGCTATTCCACTACAACAAAAACGGTCTATAGCGACACTTTTAAATGTAGGTACATGTCAAAAAAGTGCTGCTAGCTAAAATTACCGACACTTTTAAAAAGTATTGCTATATGTGGGGTCGTTAGGTATATAGTGACAGTTAAAGAGTGTCGCTATAACCTAAAAGAGTGCTGCTAATTTACCAACACTTATTTAAGTATTTAGCAACCGCCGAAACTCTATCTTGTTGGCTGCAGTGGCGGAGGAGGACGACAGTAAAGGCTCTTCGTCTAGAATTTCAGTGGATTGAGTGAAGAGAGAAGAAAAAATGGTAATTGATTTTTCTTTTTTTTTTTTTCTTTTCTGTTTGTAATCGGGCCAAATGCACTGGGTGTGGTGGGTTGAGTAGAGTAATCTTTTATTTTTGGTTGGATTGGGCTTTATATTTAGGCATTAGTAGATGTGTTTTTAAGTTTTAGCATAAATGGGACATTTACTCAAAAGTGTCCCAAATATGTGTCCCTATAATCTAATTTTGTTGTAGTATTCGAGAAAACTGGAAATAATAAGATTTGACCAAAATTAAATATTCCAGCCAAAAGTCACCTCGTTGACAGAATAGTGGGGATAATTTTTATTATCTTCATTTTATTTCTGAACCAAACGGGACCTAAATAGTGTAGTAAAAGAAGTAACAAATAAACTATTATTTTATAAAATATTAAAAATAAATCGAATATTTTTCTATATATAATATATTCCTTTTGTAATTATAAACGGAGTCAAAGTCTTTTACGTAATATCTATTTTACGTAGAAATAACAACAATCGAACACAGATCTACGTGTTACAGAGAAGCACATTAAAACTGCTTTTAATCATCATTTTAATATAATTATCATATTGCTATTAATTAAACAATATAGTAATTTATATATATTCGTAAATTAATGTAATATGCTAATAATAAAGTTAGAAGAAATGGGGCTATTTACTTTCACGTATTTTTCGATGATGAAAAATTTGAATTGGCTGTTGACATCCCTAAATACAATTTAGGCTATTTGAGCGAAAAAATAATAGATTTTATAATTTTTTTAGGACAGTTACCTTGTAATTAAGTGGTCTCGAATTTACCTAATATATTAACTATAAAAATTGTTAATTATAAAATTATTTAAATATTAGATGAATAATATTAAAAGTTTATAAAATTCGTCGGAATTTTATTTGAATAGTATATTCAAATGTCCATCCGAAAAAAAGAGAGAACGAAAGTCTCTTTTACTTTTTGGGGCCATTAGGTTGCTTATAGTTGCAACTATATTGCAATTTTAACTATATGTAAATATAAATACAGTGATTTGTTTGATATATTTAACTTTAATTATTATAGTAAAAATTGCAAGAGGAGCCTAATAGCAGTTGGAACTATGCCCAAATTAGCCACAGTTCCAACTGCAATCTTTGAAGAAAGTAACTTTAACTAAAAAATATACTTACCTCCTTACTTATTTTTTAAATAATTTTTTCCTTTTTTACATTAAAGTTAATTTCACCATCAAATGTGTAAAATAATAAATATTTAAAAATTATTTCTCAACTACATAAAACTAAAGAAATTATTTATAATTACAGTAATTTCTATTACATCTAATAAAATATGATACATATAATTATAACTGTTCTATTTCTAGCTACACTATATTTGTAATTAGATTTAAGCAAACCGTTTCTTAAAAGGGTGCAAATCCGACAATCCTACGGTATTATCGAAAAACATAAAAATATATTTCTATATATAATTTTTTATTTTTTATTTAATATTATTAAGTAGTCAAATGACCCAGTCATTAATATATTAATCAAGTACACGCATGTTGAGGATATGCATGCGAAGAAAAATATCTGCACAATACACAAATTAAATAATGTACCTAATTTTTCAAGTAGTCCTAATTCGAAGGCCACGAATTATTCAATTTTAATTTTTATTTTATTGCAATAGAAAATAATTTTCATACGCTATCACATCAATCAACGCAAGCAATGGCGTGATTCTTTTATTTTATTTTTTTTTTTTTGTTGGGTCTTCGCACATCCATCGAACGAACGGCGCCGAGCCTACGCAGGTCTGCGCCAGTTGTCGTCTTGTAATTGGTCAGAATCTACCTTGGAGTTTAGCCAACCCAACCCATCGCCGCGATTCTGAGTTGTCAAACACCCCTTGGTGGGCCCCGCTATTATTGGAGGGGTTAAAATATGTAGACACCCCCTCAACTATAAGATTTATTTGAAATTGCCCGTTTATCTTTCCTTATATATGATCTTTCTTTATAAAAAAATTCATTAGTTTTGTATTTTGACAAACCGGATCATTTTTAATTTTATAGATTCAGTCAAAATTTTTAAGTAGGAGATAAAAACACTTTTTTTTTTCTCCTTCCCCTCTTTCTTCTTCCGTTTCCTCTTCATTCTTTTTCTCCTCCACTTGCTTCCTCCCTATTCTCCTCTTCCTTCTCCATCACCCCCGCTTTGCCACTGCGCTCCTCCCTCTGCCTCGTTCATAACTTTGCTGACGCTGGCGACAGCACGAGGGCTTGGATACGGCACGAATCGTGCAGGTGAGGGGGTACGTGGGTGGTTGTGCAGTTTGAGATGGCAAGGCTTGATATCTACCGGCGACAGTGTAGTTCGAGGAAGAGGATGACGACAATACAATGCACCCTCCTCCCATTCCTCCTTCACCTTGCCCCCTCTAACAACTATTGCCTCTAGAAGCGGCCGGGCCAACCTTCTTTTACTTGGCTCTCAAGATTACTTCTCATTCTTCACTGCAGGATGAAGGTGTTAGGCAATGCATTTGACAGCCTCGACCTCGACCGTGACGGCAAAGGAGTCGACCTGTTTGATGACAACAATGACGACTAAGTTGCATCACTTGAGATTAAGTTGCACGATTTAAAATTATTTAAGGCTAAATTATACCACAAAAATAAAAGTTGTATGTTATTATAATTCTCTTCTTACTATGTAGTAATATTTGTCCAAATAGTGCAAAGTCTCTTGTGCCACCATCATATCCATATTTCCCTTTTCCTTTACCTTTCCCCCCACTGTTTAAAGGGGTGTCGGTAAATAGCCCCCGGATGAACCCATCTATGAGCGGCAAAGAGGTATTGCTACCCTTGTGCGGTTGTAGAACTCGCGGTGACTGCAGTGGTGAGGTTCCCCTGAGGCTGTGCCACTACACAATGAGGGTAAGGGTGAGTGTGGCGTTATAACACCCCCAAGATTTGAAACAGTCCTATATATAGGATATAATAGGGCAAAACCATTTAACCCGGCTATAACACGTTGGATGATTGTTAGGCTCAAAAAGTTTAGAGAGTTTAGCTTGCTAGAACTAGAGTAAGTCTAAGATAGAAAACGTGGAGCGTTAGTCAATTACCAGCAGGAAATATGATATAAGTCTTGACTGATCTAGGGTCATATAACGAGTAGAACACGGTCCATGATTGACGATCGTTATGGATGGGGCATGGCTTCCCGCAAGATCAACTAATACTAGTAAAATAAGTCTCAGATTGCCTAGTGCTTGCGAGTGTACTTAAGCCTGACGAGGATGTTAGGGCTTAAAAAGGGATAAATGCAACACTACTAAGATTTAGAATAATCATATATATTAGATATTATAGGACTAAACCTCATAATCCAGCTATAACATATTGGATATTAGTTAAGCTCAAGAGGGGTTAAGTATGTTAGAACTAGAATAGTTCTAGGATGGGTGACCTCCTGGGAAGCGGGACGTTATAGGCACGCGCGCAGGCAATGGTAGAGCCAAATAGGGCAAAAGAGATGACAAATATGATATGGAGGAGATTTTAGAGTGCCAAATTAAGTGACAACATAGAGATGATAGAGAAGGAAGGAGAGGAATGAGAAAAGAGAAAAAGAAGAGAGAAGAATATCTTAATCAGTTTATTATAAAATCCAAATCGAATTTGTGAAAATCAAGTCAGTGGCCTGCTTTTCTAAGAATGTAAAATTAGTAGAATTTTTTTTATACAAATTGGCCTTATTTTATAATGATATTTCTTAGTCTTTTTATAATTGAGTTATTTTAGTTAAGTAAGAAATTTTATAAAATTTACTCATACTTTTATTAAATATATAAGCTGTAGTTAATTATAATAAATAAAACTAAAATAATAAGAGCTATATATTAATAAAATTATTATATTAATTATTTTTAGAAATAAATTAAAAAGAAATAAATTAAAATTTAAAATTAAAGACATTTTAGTAAAAGAAGATAGACTTTCTTTTCTTTTATTATAACTGCTTTGAAAAGATAATATGAAATTCTAATTCTGACACTATAGTTCAGGCATGACTATGAATTCAACTTCCAAGGAAGTTACTCGTGTGTGTAGTTTGCAACAGTTTAAATTAACATCTACAGTATAAAAAAAATTGCTCTCTAACTATTTTTCTTGAAATATTAAGAATAATTAGTTTATGATAAATTTGCATAAAAAATTCACTAGTTTTGGTATTTTGCCAAAGTAGGCTATTTTTTTTCAGTTTTGCAGATCTGGCTTAGATTTGTTGCATCTAGACAAAAGTGCCCCCCATCCCCCACCTCTGATATGTAGAAAATATGGTACATGCCACTACCACGAACAATAAATGCCTACTATGTGCCACCTCACTATTTTCGTTAGAATGCAACCCATCTTTTCCTTCTTCTTTTTTTCATCTCCTACTTTTCTCTTCTTCTTCTTCCCCTCCTCCCACTGTCATGCTTTTTCTTCCTCTCTTTTCCTTACCGTTCCTCTTCTTTTCTCTTCACCATTTTTCTTCTTCGATGTTCTTATGTTCTTCATGTACTTCTATATTCTTTTATCTTTTACTTCTTTTCTCCTCACTGTTTTTTGTTCTTTGATATTCTTCTCCTTTTATTTTCTTTTGTTACTTCTATGTTCATATTATGTTTCCGTGTCATTCCTCTTTTCCTTGCCGTTCTTCTCCTTCTATGCTATTCCTCTTCTCTTCCACAACTCTGTTACAAAAGTAAAATGAAGGAGCACTGAAATAAATGGTGCAATTTATTTTTTTATAGTATGACTTTATCCAACAAATTGTGCAATTTAGTCTATCTTTGTGCAACAATTGACAATATTTGTGATGCACTATTTTGGAAAAAATAAAAAATACCTTTTTTATCATTAGGTTCTGTACCAACCGCTTTTTCTTTTCGAGGAAAAAAGTATTGATTATTTTTCTACTAATGCAATAACCCTTTCTCAGGGACTATGTGTCATGATATTGTTTACGTTGTTTGCTATTCGAATAATTTGAAATAAAGTTTTTTTTTTTTGAGAGAAATTTGAAATAAAGTTGGGCACGAAAATCGAAGAACTAATTCTGTACAACTTTGCAAACAAAATGATGCCGATAAACTATGCAATGTTCCCACCAAGTAGTGCAACTACGTTATAAAGTACTACAACGTTCCCTACGAACAGTGCAACTGATGATCAAGTAGTACAATGTGGCTAACCTTTTTCTATCCTCTCCTTTCTTTCTTTCTTCTTTTTTGTCTTCTTCTTTCCCTTCCTCCTCCCTGCCATGCTTTATCTTCTTCCTCTTTGCCACTCGTCTTCTTTTCTCCTTATAGTATTTTTTTTTCTTAAGTGTTCTTCTTCCTTTTGTGTTCTTCTCCTACATGCGCACGAGAAAATGAAAGCGTGCAATCGGAATGTCAAAGGTACAAACTCAATGTTATTTCAAAAACTGTTCATGTTGCAACACATCGTTGAGCCAAAGTTACTAATAGATACGTCAGAATGCCAACTTTTTTCTCGGCACCTATAAACATTTTTTTCTAAAACAGTATTGAAAATTTGCAAGAAATTACGTAGCCGACATCGAGAAATAGTGCAATATCAAGATAAATAGTGCAACATTTTGACAATTAGTGTGGTATTTCTCTAACTTGTGCAAGAACGATATGTAGTTCTTTGCTCTAACTTTTGCACTTTTACGAAACTATATAGCCTATCTATGTGTGGTTCTCGGCTCGATTTTTTTTGAATGATTTGATGAAGTCGAATGCTCTCTCTATCCTTGTTTGAAGGCATCTCTTTCAATACTACCTCGAGGTGCTTGTTGTCAACCTTTTCCCCTCAAGGAATCTCCTCTGAACACCAGGTTCGCCCTTAACATCGAGGTATATTGCTTGGTCGTCTAGGACTAATCCTAGAAAAACGGCACCTCTTGGGATGTCAAATGTATGGTCTGAGGGCCACCTTCAAAATCCACATCTTCTTTCTGATAATGCTGGATTAACTCTGCCTATAGTGATTTTGAAAAAAAGGAGGATGTTTGTGAAGATGGTGCTCTTAATGATAGGAAGGTGATGTGTTTTTACAACAGTAGCATATGTTTTTCTGTAAGCTCCCACAAAGTATCGTGAATTGACTATATATCTACCACTGGGATCGTCGATATTTGATCTCAAAGGTGCCTTCTCAGCAGCCTAAAATGACGAATTGCTAGACTCGCTAGATTTCGATGCCATTACAAGCAAAATGCCTTCCAGCAGAAAATAATGGCGAGTGGGTTTCAAACCGGGTAAAATGGGCTTCAAGTAGTGCAAAGATAGCAATAAGCCGCATAAAGAGAACCAGAGAAGGGGAACAGTACTATGAGGTGGTTGAGAGAAAATGGATGGAATAATGGAGATGAGAGGGTGCAATGTAAGTGGGATTGCTTCAAACAGCAAATGTGAAAAGAAGCCAATACAACTACTTTGCATTGTCAAACAAAACAGCAGGCAGCAAACGGTGCACCATGGGCAATATTTTTAATGGCCATGTGGGTTGAATAAATTGAATGTATATTGCTTTAATTCGTTAAAAGTTACACTATTTCATGAGATATTGAACTAATTGTTCATCAATTTAGTTTTTAATTAGACAAGACTGTTGTGCAGTTAAGATATCTCTATCATCTTTTTTTTTTCTTTTCTATTGCATGAATTTGCTTCTCAGAATGCGTCAGGTTTATCTGTAATGCATTCACTGTGTAGTGTAAATTTTGAATGACATTCCTTCCATATATCGAAAACAAACTTCGTTTAGTACCATTTAATAATTTATTGTGTGATTTATTCACAATTGCACTATTAATGCCAAATTTGTGTAATTTCACGTGAAAGTATGCAAAAGCTACCCTAATTGCCCAACATAGTATAGAAATTACGCTAATTAGTGATGAATTTATGTATCTTCATATGTAAGTGTGCAAAAGCTACTCCTATTGTACAACATATTATACAAGTTGTACTAACTAACGATAAATGTGTGTAACTTTCCTATTTGTGTGCAAGCAGTTATTCTGTATCATATTGTACAAAAGCAAAAAAAGAAGAAGAAGAAGAAGAAGAAGAAGAAGAAGAACGACTGGGAGGAGGAGAGGGAGGAAGAAGGAAAAGAAGAAATCAGAAAAGAAGAGAAATGAGAGGTGTGAGTTGCGTTGCACTACTTGATCGTCAGTTTACTATTCGTAGGGAATGTTGCACTACTTTGTAATATAGTGGTACTACTTGGTGGAAACATTGCACTGTTTACATTTTTATTGCACTATTTAGAATGATATTTGCACCATTTGTCTGCATAATTGTATAGAATTAGTTTCTAATTTTCATATCCAACTTTATTTCAAATTTAACCGAACAGTAAATGACGTAATGGATATCATTATGCTCAAACCTCTATAAAGGATTGTTGCATGAACAGAAAAATTGTAAATCTTAAATTTTTTCTTGCGGAAGGAAAATGGGCTGATATGGGTTCCAAGGAAAAATATTTTTTTTGTTTCTTTTCCAAAAGGTATTTCACGAATAACATTATTGCCTTCTTATAGAAAAAGTTGCACCATTTATTAGATGATACCACATCATTAAAGAATAAATTGCACCATTTGTTTGAGTTGGTTTCACATTTATAAAGGAAGGAGCAAGAAGAGGAAAAATAACATAGAAGAAAATAAATGACTAGGAGAAGAAGAATGATAAAGAAGAAAAAGCAATATACGCGACTAAGTATCAAAAACAAGAAGAAGAAAAAAAAAAGTAATTAGAGGAAGATGAATAGTAAGGAAGAAGAAAATTATGACATGATTCGGAGCATGCATTTATTGTTTGTGGGAGTGGCCCGTACCGTACTTTCTACGTATTTAGGGGAGGGCGGGAGGATAAGAGAGGCATTTTGGTCCGAGCACAATAAATTCAAGCAAAATCTGAAAAATTGAAAATGACAACTCACTTTTACAAAATCTCAAAATTATTGAATTTCTTATAAAATTTTATCTTAGCTTATTCTGGAATGTTCTTATTCCCGAAAAAATTAAAAATAGTCTTTCAGAATTTAATTAGCGAACCAATACAATCTAGATATTTAGAATCATTAGCTATACTAGTTATCTAGAGGAAAAAAAAAGTAAAAATCCAAATTAATCTCTCATCTATAAGCCATTATAAAATAGACTCTCAATTTTTGTCTGTTTATACTAAACTCTTTTAACTTTTATTTCGTTAGAATTAACTAAGTTTTAGTTAAAATTTTTGCAAATTTATTGATAATTTCATCAAATTTTTTATTAAATAAAATTATCGTAATTAATAGTCAGTAAAATCTCAAACAAAAGAAATTAGAAGTTGAGGGTGTCAATCTCAAAAACAAAAAAGTTGAGGGGGGGTATATTGGAATAACCTAAGCCAACATTGATGGATGTCTTAAATTCTTAATACCTTTTCATAAAGTTTTGGAACTTCTTTCAGAATAACATTTAGTTGAGGGGTCTTCAAACATTATAGCCGCAATTTAGTACTCTCTACGCGTCCGGATCCCAAATAAAACTTAAATCCCATTAATAGTCCTCCTCAATAGTTACTATAAAGCGGAACGAGTCCGCCATTAATGGAGCCGTGAAAATCGGAGCGAAACAAAAGGGTTAGGGTTACGGTGCGTCTCTCTCTCTCTCTCTCGTTCGCCGGTATAGATGACGAAGGCCGCCGCCGCTGCCTCCCTCGCCGCCGCCGCCGCAGCAGCCGATCGCCGCGTCGCCTTCTTCGAGGTAAACCCTCGTCCGAGATCGAGATCTCAATTTAATCCGTAATTCTCTTCGCTTTCTCATGGATTTGGGCGATTTGTGTGCAGGGATCGAAGGGGAGGGAGGCGAAAAAGGTGGAGGAGGAGCAGGGATCGAGAATGATGCGATCGGTGGATTCGGGATCGTTGAAGAAGAAGAAGATGACGACGACGACGAAGGGGGAGGAGAAGTTCGCGCCGCGATTCGACGGGTTGCGCTTCATCGAGACGCTGGTGACGGCGCACCGATAGCGGCGCGCCGTGAGGTAACGCCGTCAAGTGTTCGTTCTTCTGTTACGGGAGCCGCTGCTTAAAAGAGGAGAGTGAGTGCGAGAGAGAGAATTAGAACCCTAATGATTTACTCAAAAATATGAATTTTTTTCCCCCAAATTTTTCTCTTGATTAATACGCCAAGGTGTGAACTTGATCGATGTTTTCGTTATAATTATTGTTATCATCATTGTTGTGGTAATTTGTAAGGGTTATATTGTGACGATGATTGGTAGCGTGATGTAGCTGCCGTTTTTGTTAGCTGCAAATATAATTTGTTTAGATCTATTCGATTATTGCTTTTGTTGTGGAAGTATTTTCCCTTTTTTTTTTTTTGTTTGAGGACTAAAATAGGGAAAATTAAAAGGATTTTTTTTTTATTTTAAGGTGGTTTTGGTGAACGTGCTTGGTATGTTTTCTTGGTTTAGCTTATTAATTATCGAAGTAGAGAGACCAATTTGTATAAAAAATTCTAAAGTTTTGAAATTTTGCAAAATTGGGTGTTCTTTTTCGATTTTACAGATTCGGTCCGAACTTTTAGCAAACTAATTAAAATATTTATATATATATATATATTTTTTTTCTCGTATTTTTTTTTTTTCTCTCCGAAGAAGTTAGACACGGGCACCTCTGTCCCTCACGCCCTTGCCCTCCCCCTTGCACCCCCCGCCCTCCTCGCATCCGACCTCGTTTAAGCCGTGTTGCAATCTTTTTTTTTTTTCTCCTCTCTCCGCCCCTCTTCTATCTCCTCTTCTATCTCCTCCGTGACGATAGTAAGGCCGTGTATAGCGTCCTCTTTCTCCGCCTTTATCCTCAACCTTCACTATAACAGATTTTTTATCGGCCAAACAAACCTGTTGTCCTCACTGTCGTTGCTCGCGACGAAGAGGCGACGAAGAGAGAGTGCTTCTTAGGACCGAAAAGCGAAGAGGCGACGAAGAGAGAGTGCTTCTTAGGATCGAAAAGCTCGCAGGCGAGGGAGGAAGAAAAAAATAGTTACACAAGAGAAAAATAGTTAAACACCAATATAGAGGATAAGGGAGAGGTCGTGACCAAACAATTATAGAGAGAAAAAAATAAATAATAAAAATAATAAAAATATTTTTTTTTACAAAAAAAATTAAAAATTATAGAAAAAGGAAGAAAAATATGAAATTGTATTGTTAAAATAAAGTTATACTGTTTTAAAAAAATTTTGTACTGTTTTAAACGAAAGTTGTACTATTTGAGACAAATTATACTCTTTAAAATGAGAGTTACACTGTTTAGATAAAAGTTGCACTTTTGGATGAAATTTATATTATTTTTTATTCTTTTCTTCTTCTTCCTCCTCATTCGACCCTTTGGGTGAAAGTTGTATTCTTTGCAAATTTTTTTTGCAATTTTTATTAATCTCCTTCAAATTTGATCCCTCTTTTGCTTGAAATCGCCTTGTTTCGAGAGAGAAGAGTAGAGAGAGGAAAAAACCCGATTTCTTTTGTTTTGATCTCTTTCTCACCTTAGAGAGAGTAAAGAGAACCTCTTCAATTCAATCCTTATAGCTTCAAAATATCAAAAAAATGAGACAAAAAAAAAAAAAAAACTTTTTTTGGGGTGTTTAAGTTGATCTCCTTTGGGTTGAAGTAGTAAAGATTCGATATGGAGTTGGGCATAGAAAGGTAGGGATTGTGAGCCTGCGGATGAACAGCTCGTCTATCTTCCAGCGCGGCGTGAGCTCGTCCATCTTTCGGCGGGGGACGACGTCTTCTCGATGTCGTCGCGCGACAAGGACGACGTGGAGGCCCTCAAGTATGCGGCACTTGAGAAGCTGCCAACCTACAACCGGGTGCACAATGGGATCTTTTTTGATGAGGGGATCCGCAAAGAGATCGACATCGACAGCTTGGGTTTCCAGGAGAAGAAGAAGTTGCTCGAGAGGCTTGTTCGAGTCACAGAGGAGGATAACAAGAGGTTTCTATTGAAGCTCAAGGGTCGGATCGACCGGTGAGAAGTTCTACAATTTTTTCTTTTATCATTTTGATCCATTAACTGATTTTACTTAGATTTTGGTTATGTTTAACTATGAATCCTTAAGTCCTAGGAGCAAATTGAAACTGCTTAATAAGGCTAAGGACCCACCCCAGTGGGAGTTACCATCCCATAGATTATGTTGTCACAATTATGTTTTGATGAAGCCCAACATATATTTGATGAAATTCCTCTATGAATCTTCAGAGTTGGACTCGATTTCCCGACGATCGAGGTGTGGTACGAGCACCTCAACATCGAGGCACTCGCTTACGCAAAAGCGGAGGGGAAGGAGGAGGACGAGAAAAAGAGACAAAGAAATAGTATAAATTTCATTCAAAGAGTGCAGCTTTCGTCTAAAGAGTGTAACTTTCATCCCAAGAAATATAATTTTTATTTTAAAGAGTGCAACTTTTATTTAAAACAGCGCAAACATTTTTTAAAATAGTGTAATTTTATTTTAATTGTACAATTTTATCTTTTTCTTCATTCTTCTATAATTTTTGCTCTTTCGATAGGAAAAAAATATTTTTTTTATATTTTTTTTATATTTTTTTCTCTCTCTGATTTTTTTTGGTCACAACCTTTCCCTTACCCTCTACCGCAGTCACTGCTCTTGCTAGAGTAACTATTTTTCTCTTCCTCCCTCGCCGATGTGTTTTTCGGCTCCGAGAAGCACTTCCTATTCGTCGCCGGCAGCAACGGGTTGGGACGGCGGGTTTGTTTAGCGGGTAGAAAAAATCTATTGCAGTGGAGGTGGAGGGCGAAAGCGGAGGAAGAGAACGTGGTACAGTCCTCGCTATCGTCGCGGAAGGCCACAGAGGCAGTGGAGTAGGGTCGGAGAGAGAAAAAAAAGAGGGTCGCGACGCGGCCTCGGCAGGGTCGGAGGCAAAGAGGGCGCAGGGTGTGCGAGCCAGGGCGAGGGCATGAGGGGCAGAGGCTAGGCGAGCCGTTTCCACCTCTGCCTCCGCCGCCTTTTTCGGCGAGAAAAAAAAGAACGTGAGAAAAAAAAGGAGAGAGAAAAGAGTATAAGGGTATTTTGGTCAGTTTGCTGAAAATTCAGACCAAATCTGCAAAATTGAAAAAAACGGCCGGGTTTACTAAAAGCTCAAAACTTGTGGATTTTTATGCAAATTGGTCAAAAAAAAAGGAAACATCAATGAATTTATTAAAGTAATACCATCGATCGCTTTAAATTAATAAATTGAAAAGTTGAATAGTAAATTTAAATTTTTGAAAAATAGGATAGCTGATTCAAAATGTTTCATAATTCAGTATATATATAGAGTTGAGCTAAAATGCTATTAATAGCAAACTGGCTCCATTGTCATTCATTTGTTTTCGATGATGGAAGCTCAAAATTGACGATCGGCACCGTTGAACATAATCTATACCACTTGAAACATTTAAAAATCAAATTTCATACTCTTTCGGTATTGTTCTCTTGTTCATCAAAAGGACACAAATTGAATGGTTGAAAATGAAAATTTTTTAAAAAGTAATGATACGAATCTTGTAATGAGGATCGATTGTATAGATCTTCTTCTAAATAGTTTAAAAAATTTTCTAACCAAAATTCAATTAATTTGGACATCTTTACACTGTTAAATAAGAAAACGCTTCATATCGACCATTAAAATTACAAATTTTGAAATCCTTTGATCGTTAGGTGAATGATGTTGAAAAGAATTGAAATTTAGTTTCTAGATACTTCAAGTGGTATAGATTATGCTTAACGGTGCCGATCGTCGATTTAGAGGCTCTATTATCGAAAATAAATGAATGACAACGGAGTCTATTTGCTACCGATAGTATTCTAACTAGCTTAACCATATATATATATAGAGTCCGGGTATTATTCTATTAATAGGATTGGGACCATTGTCCTATCAAGTCGTTTTGAATGATCAACAGTCCAAATTGATAATCAACACCGTTGAAATTGATCTACACTATAAGTAATATTTAAAAATCGAATTTTGTAATTTTTAAAAATCATTATCAAGTCTATCGAAGAGTCGAAAAAATGAACGGTCATAAACGAATAACCTTCTTAAAATAGAGGTTAGACTTTCTCAAATCATGATCAGAATTATTAAATATTATCTAAATAGTATAAAAACTTTTTTTATGAAAAATTCAAGCAGTTCGGATTGCTCTACACCGTTAAACAAACAAACGGCTCATATAGGCCGTCAAAAATTGTCGATTTTACAATCCTTTGATCACCATGTAAATGATTTTTAAAATTTCTAAAATTTAATTTCTAGATATTTCAAATACTCTAGAACAATTTTAATGGTTCCGATCATCGATTCGGCATCTCTATCATCAAAAACGACTTGATAGGATGATGGTCTCTATCCTATTAATAGGATAGTAGCTAGATTATATATATATATATATATATATATATATATATATATATATATAGTAGGGCTAGAATACTTGTAAAAGTATCATGGGGGTGATACTTGTGTGTTTTTAGCCCTTGGATGGAGAGATGTGAGGTTGAGATGAAGGTGGTAGGTGGTGGTAGGTGGAATAGTGTTTAATCCAAGGGCTATTAATAATCAAAAAGTAAATCCAATGGCTTAAAACCTAATAGGACCATGATGGTGATACTTTCAATCAACCACCCACTCAACCTTAGGAAGCCCACATCATTCTAATCGCTCATCTCTTAATTCAATGGCTAAAAATCTACAAGTAGCAATAACTTGGTACTTTTAAAAGCATACGAGCTCAATTATATATATACTTTTTGCTAGAATACTATCGGTAGTAAACGACTCGGTTTACTACTGATTTGTTTTCGATGATAGAGCTTCCAAATTGATGATCGGCACCGTTAAACATGATCTAAACTATTTAAACTATCGAAAAATCAAATTTCACACATTTTCGATATTGTTCTCTTGTCCATCAAGTGAACAGAAAAATGAATGGCTGGAAATGAATATCCTTCAAAAAGTGATGATACAATTTTTATATTTTAGATCTAGAGTCTAGATCTTGTTTTAAATAGTTTAAAAAAATTTTTAACAAAAATTCAGTTGATTTGAACTCTTCTATACCGTTAAATGAGCAAACGCACCATATCGGCCATTAAAATTATAGATTTTGTGACCCTTTGATCGTTCAGTTAGTGATGCCAAAAAATCATGAAATTTGATTTCTAAATAATTTAAATGGTCTAGATCATGTTCAACGGTGCCGATCGTCGATTTGGAAGCTCTATCATAAAAAACAACTCGGTAGAAAACCGAGCAGTTTACTGCCGATAGTAGTCCAATCAAACTCCTATATATATATATATATATAAAATTGAGCTCCTATACTTTTAAAAGTACTAAGTTATTGCTACTTGTAGATTTTTAGCCATTGAATTAAGAGATGAGCGATTAGAATGATGTGGGCTCCCTAAGATTGAGTGGGTGGTTGATTGAAAGTATATCTAACGAGTGAAAATAATAAAAAACGTAGATCTAACGGTAAAATATTTACAAGTACCAAGTGCTTTGTGCTTTTACAAAAACCATAGCCACACACTCTCTCTCTCTCTCTGTCTCTTTCTCTCTCTATATATATATATATAGAGCTAGGCTGGTATACTATCGGTAGCACGGAGGCCTCCGTGCTACCAAGTTGTTTTCAATGATGCGGCTTCCAAATCGACGATCGGCTCCGTTAGACTTGATCTATACTCTTTAAAGTATTTGGAAACTAAATTTCATAATTTTTCGGCATCATTTCGCTAGTGATCAAAAGGTCTCAAAATTGACAATTTTAATGGTAGATGTGATGAGTTTGTGAATTTAACGGTGTAAAACAATCCAAATCTGATGAAATTTTTATAGAAAATTCTTTTCACTATTTAAAGTAAGATCAATATCTCTGATCTTAAATTCAAGTCTTTTATTATTATTTTTTATGAGATTTTTATTTTCAGCCGTTTATTTTTAGACTACTCGTTTGATAGGTAAATGATGCTGAAAAATTATGAAATTTGGTTTCCAAATACTTTTAATAGTGTAGATCAAGTCTAACGGAGCCGATCGTCCATTTGGAAGCCGCATCATTGAAAACAACTTGGTAGCACGGAGGCCTCCGTGCTACCGATAGTATACCAGCCTAGCTATATATTGTAAAGTTAGCATTGCCCAAGAAGGACATGCCTGTGAAGTATAATTTCGATTGCTGCTGTTGCGGACTCATTTTTATGTTTTTTGAGATGCATTTGGTGAAGGTGTTTGGTCTCTTTTTTTGAGTTGCTCACAAGTAATTCCTATAAGGCTATAAAATGCTATTTTAATTCTGGTCATTATAATCGATAAAGGAGGAAACAAGTGGGCTCTATTTTTGATTGGATAAATTATGGACCGCTCATTTTTGGACTTACAGCTTAGCAAGGATTTGAGTGTCCATTCGATATGGTTTGTATTATCGTGCCATATCATGCCAAAAAAATAATGGTGCAACATAGTTCTTATACTAATTATAGCGAGCTGTACCATACTGGCATACTTTCGATACGATTCCATGCCACGTTACTTAAACTGGATTCATACTCGTGCTGTGCATTGCGCATGTGTGATTAGTACATGACACCACTCTGATTATCACCTAAACATGTCATTTGGAGATACAGGAGAATATAAAGCGCTAGTACATTTCATTAATTTTCTGTTTAGGACTAAACTCACCTATAGTAAATGATGCACAAAGCTTTCGGATAAAATCTATTTGATTTTGACAATCCAAGGGGCCCATAAGGACAACACAAAATTTTAAACCACATATGAATTTAATAAACACTCACAGGGACTAGGTCTGCAATTTACCCATTTTGATTGCTTTTGTTGCTGGGATCTTTTTTTGTGCTTTATTGTGGTTTTGGTGAGAGGAATCGGTACCTTTCTTGGATTGCTCCTGAGAAATCCCTATTATTATAGAAATGAACGGTGGGGTCGTTGGGAGTTGCAGTTCATGAAAAAAATCAATCAATGGTTGGTTGGTTGGTAAGTGTGCGGGTCCCACAAAGCCATCATGTTGTTGTACCGTCGGCTCGTGTAAATGTAAGGTGGGATGTCCGGCCAACCAGGTAGGCGGGATGATATGGAAAGATTAATTAATAATTAGTGTAGTGATGCCGGCGATGCAGCCCTGCCTTTACTTCTTTCAAGGGAAGGTGCTACCGGTGTCTGGGTACCAACCACTGGGCATCCACCTGTCGCGGGCCCCTGAGGTGTGTGCGGTGCTTTAAGGCGGGCCACGTCGCTAGAGGCTGTATGGATCGGCTGCCGATGGCGGCAGACAGGGCGATGCGGGCCAGACCTTCCTACCTCAGTGCATTTGTCCCCTAGACGGACGACCTCTTCTCCAGACAGAATCACTGTCGCAACGCCATCTTGGTAGATGTTCTCCCGCCTAAGAAGCTTGGTCACTTCCCTTAAGAGACGATAGCCAACAGAATGGCGAGTCGCTTCGGCGGATTTCCGTCGGACTTTCATGTTGCCAAGTTCAACCAACGCGACTTTGTGATTTTTCTGCCGGAGTGGGTGCCGGCGGATCAATTAATCCGTAGAGAGATCCTGTCGCTGGAGGACCACAGGTTGCAGTGTTTTCCCTGGAATCCTTATTCTGGGCTACGAAGGGCTTCACTTACATACAATGTGTGGATCCGCCTGGTTTGCTTACCTTACGAGTGTTGGTCCTCCCGAACGGTGGCGGCGCTAGTTGGTGGGTTCGGCAGGTTCATACGGGCGGATGATTTCTCGATTTGTATGGTGGATCTCACAGGATATCGGTGTCTCGTTGCGGTGAACTTTCTCTCCGATATTCCGGAAAACTTGAAAATTACGGTGGGCGATTACATGCTCTCGGTGCTCATCCAGCTCGAAAGATGGGGCCGTCGCGACGTTGCCGCTCCTGCCAATCCACCGAACGAGAGGACGGATCAGCACGACCCTCTGCGGAGTGACCCCGCACCGAACTATCGCTTAGCCGGTTCTATTAGAGAGAGACGTTCGTCGGCCGGCTCTTCAAGCTCGGATGCGTCTTGGAATTCGTCCGAAATCCGGGATAGGAGGAGGTGCGTTTCGTCTCCTGATTGTTCGCCACGGCGAAATTTACCCCCCTCTTCGGTCAACTCCAAACGGCAGCCCGAGGAGGTATCGACCAGGAAGGGTCCGGTGATCATCGGAAAGCGGGGTACAATGGACTGGAATTCAAATTTAGTTGATATTGACGGCGCATTTAATGTTTTACCTCTTGTGGAAGGGGGCGGTAGCATCTTGACGGTGGGTGGGTGCAGTAGTAGCAAGGTGGCAGGCGGTTTCGGTGCGGAGCATACTGGAAAAGATTTTTCTCTTGATTCTAGGTCTTCGAGTTGGATTCTGGAGCATAGAATTAATGCAAAGTTGGGCCGTCGAGTTATGTCCTCCAGCTGGGAGAATCGGGGGTCCTTTATTTCTAAGATCTGCTCATCTGCCTCGAGCTCCGGGCCGATCATTGGCTTTTGCTGGCAACGGACCCACTCAGGATCAGCCCCCGAGTCAGCTTGCTTGGGGTTTGGGCCCGAGTTGGGGAACAGTCTCTTTGCAGAGCGGAGGGGTCCACTGGATGTACTTGGAACTGGGCCTTTTGTTGGGTTGCGGTGGGAGCCTCTCATTGTCGGGTTGCGGTGGGGGCCTCTCTTTTTCTCTTTTGCCGGATCCTTTTGCCACTTGGGCCTCCTTGGTGACTTAACTGAGGGACCTGATCGTTCCACTCGTCACGCGGGCCTCCCATCTCCTTCGGAGGTACCTCTCTCTCTCCAGGGTCTGAAGACGGGAGGCCGTGGGTCTAGTGCGGCGTTCGACGAGCCAACGCTAGGGCCGCCCATTGGTAGCTACCTCAACCTTGCTCTCTCTATCTGTGTGGGCCCTATCGGCGGCGGTCGGAGGGTTGGTTGCGGAGCCTGAAGAGATGTGTTTTGAGCTGAGTTTCAGGCCGGCCTCCAGTCTTGCTTCTCACGAGCCCACCCTCAACAACACTTCTGCTACTCTTGGGGCTTCCTGTCAAGATAGCCCACTTGGACCTCTCTCCATCTTCGCTTCGGGGGGTAGCGGCCCGGCTATTCGGGATGGTTCGTTGGAGCTCACCCTCAGTGGGATCTCGGCGCCTGTCGGTCGGTTGCCCGAGCCCTGCGGAGGGGACATGGTAACCCATGCCCCTGATACTGTACCAATGCTCGGAAAGGTGGAGGCTTCCCCGAGCGTTTCGATTGGGGCAACCAGATCTAGTGCAAGGTTCGACTCTGCTCGGAAGGTTTCGATGCTCGAGCGGGCGAAACTTCGGAAAGTGTTCCTTCTGGAAGGAAAGACCTCTGGTGCGACGTCCTTACCGCGTCAATGGGACAGCAAAAAGGTTTTGATGAAAGGGGCTCAGTGTGGTGTGAAGCTCTCGGGGGTCGAAGCTGAGGAGTTACACAAGTTCTTGCTGCGTGGCTGATCCACAGTGTGCAATGCTTTGTGCTTGGGCCGCCTTTTGTGTGTCTTGCTGAGAGCCGCGGTCGCCTTTTGTTTGTGTGTTGCTTTTCTTATGTTTAGTATTATCACTTGGAATGTTTGCGGTCTGAACGACCCTTGTAAGCGTCGTTGTGTCAGGTCTTGTATCTCAAAATTTTTTGGGTCCGTCATCTGTATCCAAGAATCTAAGGTCTGTTCCGTGTCTCGCTCGTTCCTTCGTTCTTGCTGTGGGTCGAGTTTCGACAGATGCCACTTTATTCCGACAACCGGTGCTTCGGGGGGCTTAATCACTTGCTGGAATTCCAAATTCTTCGTTTGTACCGAAGTTGTAATTCGAGATCGCTCGCTCACCCTCAACTTGAAACATATTAACAGCGGAAGGGGTTTTTACCTTTCGAACGTGTATGGACCACCGACTTGGGAAGGAAAAGAAGAATTTTGTTCTGAACTCCTTTCTCTCAGTGTGATATGCTCTAACACTAGCTGGGTGATATGTGGGGACTTCAATTTTACTAGAAACCAGCTCGAACGTACTGGACATATGTGGAGCACTAGAGCGATGAACATGTTCTCCGACCTCATAGCGAATCTCGCAGTCATGGATCTGCCCATTTCCAACCAAAACTTCACTTGGTCAAATATGCAACACTCGCCGACCTTGGCCAAGCTAGATAGATTTTTAATCTCGACAGAGTAGGATCAAGAATTCCTGCATTGCAGGGTTTCTGCGTTACCCAGAATCACATCTGACCATACACTACTAATTCTCAACTTAGGAGGTTTTTGCTCTACGCGGAGGTTTCGGTTCGAGAGAGTTTGGCTCTCTAGGGAGGGCTTCTCCATCAGCGTACCTATCTGGTGGAACGAAGTTACCAGTGAGAGGTCAGCTATCCTTACTCTAACGGCTAAACTGAGGCATTGTAGAAACAGGATGAAAGAGTGGTGTACGACGAAATTTCATAGTATATCCAACACTATAAGGAGCATACAGGAGGAAATACGCAGTATCGACCAGTTAGAGGAACGAGATACACTGCCGCCGGACGTACGAGATAAACGGGTCAACCTTAAAGCTCAACTTCAGCTCATTCTTAAGGAGGAAGAAATCCTTTGGAAAACGAGAGCGAAGTAGCACTGGCTCAAGGAAGGTGATTGTAATACAAAATTTTTTCATGCAGTGGCCAATGGTCGGAAGCGTTGCAATGCGATACATCATATAGTAGATGATAATGGAGAACAAATTCACAATGAAGCTATAAAGAATTCCTATTTTTTTCACACCTTCAAACGTCTGTTTGGGAGTGATGAAGCAGAGCCTGCCTCTTTTGGAGATTGGGCCAACCTGTATCGAGCGGACTTCATTATTGACCCGGATTCCCTTACGGGTCCATTTACTATCGACGAAATTAAAAAGGCTACCTTCCAACTGGGTAGTGAAAAGGCACCCGGCCCCGATGGCTTCCCACTCATTTTTTTCCAATACTTTTGGGAGACGGTCAAGGACATTATATCTAATATCTTCACAGACCTGCAGGAGAACAACCTCTTCACGGCCCCAACAGACTACCCTTACGTATGTTTAATTCCCAAAAAGGAAGGCGCATGCCATGCTAACGACTTTCGACCGATTTGCCTAATGAATGGAATTCAGAAGATCATCTCTAAAGTGCTCGCGAATAGAATCGCGACCATTTTGCCAATGATCATCTCTTCGTCACAAGCGGCTTTTCTGAAGGATCGACTACTAGCTGACTCTTTCGTCACAGCAAGTGAATTACTCAACTGGTGCGCAAAATCTGGGAAGGAGTGTGTCAGCATTAAGGTGGATTTCGAGAAAGCTTACGACAACGTGAGATGGAGCTTCCTGCAAAGTATTCTACGATGGCTTGGGTTCAGTGAGAAATGGTGGAACTGGATCGAATAGTGTATCTGCAATGCTAAAATAGCTATTTTAGTAAATGGAGAACCGACAAGGTGGTTGAAAACTAGGAAGGGGCTGAGACAAGGGGACCCGCTCTCTCCCTACTTATTCTTACTGGTTGCTGACTGTTTGGCTAGGATCACGGAAGCAGCTAGGGGAAATAACTTGATTCAGGGGATTGGACCGACCGTCGAATGTCAAACGACGATCCTTCAGTATGCGGACGATACTTTATTCTTTTCAGAGCCCAAAAAGTCCGCCATGAGTAACTTACTCTTTCTCTGGAAGCTGTTTGAATGGGCCTCTGGCCTTAAGATTAATACTAATAAGACGGAGCTCTACTACTTGGGAACCAACGAAAACAGAGCCAAGAGACTTGCTGATATTTTGGGGTGTGGAGTAGGTAAGCTACCATTCCGCTACTTGGGCTTACCACTACATATCAGCCCCCTCCGTAAAAAAGATTGGGCTCCGATCATTAACCGTATAGAGATGCGCATTGAAGGTTGGAAGGCAAAACTACTATCACATGGCGGAAGAGTCATCCTAGTCAACTCGGTACTTTCAAATCTCCCGCTGTTCTACTTCGCTATTTTTAAAGCGTCACAATGGGTTTTGAACCGGATAGAAGCCCTTAGACGAGCCTTCTTTTGGAAAGGGTGCTCCAATATTTCAGGCGGCTCTTGCCTAGTCAGCTGGAAAATAATATGCAAAAGCAAAAGAGAAGGGGGTCTGGGGATTAAAGATATGGAAGCTATGAATAAGGCGCTGCTAACTAAATGGTGGTGGCGATTTTTCAATGAGAGACACCTACTATGGAGGAGATTGGTCACAGCATTGTATTACACCAGACGAAGACTGCTAAATGAGGGAAGATCCTTCAGACCTTACTCGCAGTGGTGGAGAAGCGTGATGAGCTGTCGTGAAGTGTTCAAATGTGGAGTTTCGTATGTACTTGGAGATGGGAAAAACATCAGGTGGTGGTCGGACATTTGGATCGAAGAAACCCCTCTAAGTACCAGGTTTTCGGTATTATTTGATAAAATCATCAATTAGGAGGCCACAGTGTCACAATGCTGGAGCGAAAGAGGGTGGAGATGGCGTTTCATAACTAGATGCCTCGCTACAAATATTACCTCTCAGGATCGTCAACTTATCACGTCGCTCAAAAACCTCCTGAATCCGTATAGCCCTTCCGGTTTACACGATATACTAAAGTGGCGATGGACCGCCAATCAGAATTTTACTGTTAAATCCCTTTATGATTTCGTCACAGATGCAGGGCAGATTGATCCTCTGTACGATCATCTTTGGGGGTTAAAAATTCTGCTCAAGCAAAAAATTTTCATCTGGATTTTATTGCGCAAGAGGTTGCTTACAGCGGATAGATTGATTCGTGGGGGGATTTCGGTAGATCAGCATTGCATGTTGTGTGGGTCAATACTCGAAAGCTGCGACCACCTGTTCGGAGAATGTATCTTTGTTAGGTATCTCCGACTTGAAACGGGGGTTATTGTGACGGCCGATTTGGACGCGGGGGATGTTCGGCGGTTATGGGCACAAATCTCCGACAGCATAAACAACCGAGCGAGATCGAACGGTTTAACACAGCTTGCGACAATCTGGTGAGTCGTTTGGACGGAGCGAAACAGGATCATCTTCTGCGATGGGTCTCCCGACGCCTCCCGTGCTCTGGAACGAGTCGGCGCTCTGATCAAAGACTGGACTGACGTTTTCGAAATCTGAGATATACCTTTAGTCTTATTCTCTTCGCCCTTTTACTCATGTTTTCCTCGTTTTCCTCTGTTTTCCTCTGTTTCTTCGGTTTTACGCTTCCCGTTTTTACGGATCTGTTTTTCGCCATTTTCCTGCTTTTTTGTTTTGTCGGCTCGGTTTGGAGGCCCTAGTTGCTTCCATCATGTATGCCTAGTTCATTTTACTTAATGAATGAAGCAGGTAGCTTGCTACCTAGTTCTCAAAAAAAAAAAAAAAAAAATTAAAATTTTAAAATTTTAATAAAATTTATATTTACAGCTTATTGATGTATAAAAAATTATATCATGTTAAGCTGAGTCAATTTGTATGGCTAAATTTAATTGTTAAAAAAATAAAATTATAACTAGAAACTTACATAATTTTTTTAAAAATTATTGAAATATAGTAAGTGACATACGATTTTATCGCATTTTGTGCCTCTTGAACATTTCGTTGTGAAAGATAAATAAGAGCTAGCTTCAATTGAATTAAGCACCTCTGTCCAAGCATTAAAACAGATTAAGGATATGAAACATATAAATAATAAGTCAACATATCTGGCTTAAGAAAATTTTGTGTGGAATCACAAGCTCCAGTCTCCACATGATACCTTTTAATCTACGAAAGGAACTTTGCCCACAACAGTGTCTACTCAAAAAAATGGACATGGGATAAAAATAAAACAAAAACATTAATTAAAAAAACTAATAATTTTTCGGAGCACTTCTTCATCCACGCGACTTGTTCATCCAAATCTCATACATTTTTTTAATTTTTAGTTGATAGTTACTCCCCGCACCGAGTCGCTTCTGGATATTCATTGCGAAATATGAACAAACACCTCATCTACATTACCAAATTGCGATATCTAAATTGACACAACCTTGCCATTACATCAATCACAGAAACCCTAATTCTCAAACAATTTGGATTTATCAAGAAGTTTCTGCGATCCTCAAGAAGCGAGCTCTCGCGCAGCGTCCCCTTGAAGAGGAGCCTTAGGAAGTTGCTCACCTCGGCTGAGTTGTGGGCACGCGCGAGCCACGTGAGGAGGCAGCTGAGGCGGCAGCAATTCACGGTGAGCGGGGGCCCCGGCGCAGAACGGCCCAGCGGGCATTTATATAGGCTGTGGCTCGACTTCGCGGGACAATACTTCTCGAAGGAGATAACGTTTTTGGTATTCTCTTCTTCTTCTTCTTCTTCATCGTCCTCATCATCTTCGTTAACACAATAAAAGAGAGGGAAATGAGTGTTAGGTGGGAGATTAGATGAAGATATTCTGTTTTGCATAGAAAATAACAGGTGATGCAAAAGAGAGGGAGCGGGGGGGTTAATGGAGGTGAGGAGTGGATTGAAGTTAAAAGCCCACTTATTGGTGGAATATGGTGTGCATATAATTAAAGGACTGGAGAGGTGAAGAGTTGGACATTGAGAAAAGGTTTGAGGGAGAAAAAATGATCAATATTAAAGAGGAAAAAAGAAAGGAATGTATAAATTAAAGAGCACATTGATTACAGGTCATCAAATAGAAAAGAGGGGAGAGGAAAAGTTAAGAGCAAATGTCAGTTCAAAAAAAAGGCTAGTGAGGTTAAAAGAAAACTTGTCATGTGGCAAAAATATTAGAAATTCATATAAGTTATATATATATATATATATATATATATATATATATATATATATATATATATATATTTTCTATTTATTCAAGAGTTATTTTATTTTATTTGTCATATTAATTTTTTAAATTTTTGTAAACTTTAGAATAAGAAATGTAAGATCTATACCCTCTTTTGAAGTATATAAACAGAAATTTTTGTGTTTGGAATTCAGTAAAATGTATAGAGGCCATCGGAACAAAAGCTTTTCTGTAAATAGACGCATTAACCTTCAATTTTGGTAATTATATTTTCTGAACTTTATCAAATAGTTCAATATGTCTCTCAACTTAATTAAAGTTGTAAATTTCCCAATCGTTTTGTTCATATATATTTCATATAATTTAATAAAGTTTAGAAAAATATAACTGTCAGGATTAAAAATTCAGATGCTTATTTGCCAACGTACTAAAGTTCAGATGGTCTCTGTGCATTTTATCCATTGAAATACAGGTGACCCAAAGGCTAAATTTAATTTTTGATGCTTAAACTCGCTTAAGCGATGTATGGCATTTTAATTCTTAAGTTTTAGTTTATTATAATTTTTTACATTATTGTAATTGAGCTCAAACAATGAAAAGGTAGCGATTCAAAAACATGCAATTTAAGTTGACTGAATAGTGATTTATCAATGTCATCGATAAGGTAGCGATACACTAATATTGTGGTTGATATGATTAAAATGACTAAAGTGTCACCACGTTTACAACATGTCAGCGTTTAGTTAGTTAATTAAACTTGACTATGGTGTTTGATTGAAATAATCTAAAAATTTATACTGAAAAATTATAAGAAATACCGACCGTCGTTAGAACAAGTGGCAAAGGGCTTGGTGGTTGGTACCCGAGGTCCCAAGTTCGAATGCTAGTTGATTTATATTTCCAGCTAAGTTTATTTTTGAATTTGAGAATGATTCACTCTTTCATCCTGTTTTGTTGTTTCAAAAAGATGAAAAGCTGTTTATAGTGTTTACTTTTCGTAGGAGTGAAGATATAAGCAGATTTTGACGGGATCAATAGATTTATTGGATGACTGTTTGGATTCAATTATTCAAATTTGTTAGAAACCATCTTTTTTTTTTTTTTATGTTTTCAGTCAACGCAGCAGCAGAAAACTAGCGACATTTGATTAAGGGTCGGGTTAATCTAACGTAAATTTATAAAAAAATATTTTTTCATAAAAAATATTTTTGGTGAAATTTTTTTTTTAATATTTTGTAGGAAAAAAAATTACTTTTCATCGCCATTTGTTTGGTTGAAAGGAAAAAAAAAAAAAAAAATTTGTTTGATTTGGTAGGAAAAAATAATTGAAAAAATTTTAGGCGGCTTGGTTTTGATTTTTCGCCGAAAAATTGTGAAAATAGTGAAAAAATGAAAACTTCATTTCTTTTATCAAATCCGTAAACATGGAATCAAGCGAGCGAAAAAGCATTTTTCAAATAATTTTCAGCCTCGTTTCAGGCCAAAGCAAACACCCCCTATATCCTGCTAAATTTAGTATGTAGCAATATTATTCATTATATACTGCCAAATATAAAATTTTATCAACATTTTAACATTTATGCTGCTAAGTAGGATAAATTAGCCGCATATATTGTTAATCGCCGCATGATCTAGCGACATTTGAAAATTTTTAATTCGACATTTAAAACTTTAATTTATCTTTCAATGTGCTAATGTAAAAAATTTCCAATAAAATAAACAAATAAAGTATATGATAACTACAGTTTCAAATCACTGACTTTTAATGGTTGAAAAATAATTTTTATTTGAACTTCAGTTCCATGAAAAATCATATTTAACTTGAAAATTAATTACGGGCAAACTAACAGGCCTCGAGGTTGGTGACAGATGCTCTAGTGAATTACAAAAGTCAAGATCCACCAAAGAGAAAGGAAGGTTTGTGAAACTGAGACAAAAAGAACATCCTTTTTTTTTTTTCCGTAAATTGCCTAAGATTGTGTATCAATTCAGTTATTACAAGCGGTAGATCTGATTAATTTTTTTGAGAAAAAAAGTATAAATTACCCACTTCATTTATTCAAAAGAAATAAATTTAACAATAGATGTGAGACAGCAGAGGCCTCCAAGAAAACGGTTCAACGAACAGCAAAATGTGAAGACAGGGCGAGAAGAAAGGAAATAAAAGTCAGATAATATAGTTACAAATACAGATACATCTAAGAAACAAGAACTCATGAATGTTGCATGATAGCAAGCCAGTTAGCTACCTTATTCTCCTCGTGATGATACTGCCCTAATTTTATATCAATTGCAGTCCCCGTGACTTTAATATCCGAAATTAAATGCCTTACTGCTCATGGTATATCATCTTCTCCGGAATTAATCTTCAAAAGTCTTTCCATGACAGATTGTATTGTAGATTAGTTCGTGTCATCCGTTTATTGCAGACATAAAAGTATTCGGACAAAAGGAGCAAGTGAATAGCAGCGCCGACAAGGTAACTATCTACACACACATGCTGAATTTGAGAGGAATAAACTCTTCACAAACTGATGCGAATGATTATTGAAAGAGATCTCATGAACTTCATAGCCATTTTTATTCCTCAATGCCTCTAATGGATGTTTCAGGTATATGATCTCTTCATTTTCCGCACTTGTATCTACTCTTTCAAGTTCCAAATTGTCCTAAAGATACTCCCTATAAAAGGCTAAAAACCTTTCAGAGAAACCAATTTGGCCAAATATAAGAACAACTCATCTGGAATTGATGCTAGTGTTCTCTTCCAATCCTCATACGCAATTAGACGCGGTTTGCATCTCGTAACCTAAAATAACATATCGGTTCTCATAAACTTTGATCTTCAAAGTCTCGCAAAGGTTAACTGGGGCATCAAATATCAGACTAAATCAGATGATATGGAGACACGAACCATTACATTCATATACATCATCAAACAGATTAAGAAGCACTTCAAACTAGACATAATAATGTAGCCACTGAACCAAGATGAAAACCTTTATGGTGTCTAGTTGTTTATCTCTTCTGATGATCACAAGTTGTTCTGCAAAACTAAAGAAATTTTCTCTAGTTGTAGATTCATTTTTCATTCTTTTTCCCCCTTGAGAATTGCCAAATAAGCATGGAAGCTTGGCAAGACTAGCTCATAATTTAGTATCAATTATCATTGTATTATGGCTTGGATTAAAAAATCAAACACATTAATGCAATATATAATATACAATAGTTTGATAATACAGGATGAATTATGATGCACTACCACTCAATATCTCAAAGAATCCTATGCATGAAGATTGCAAAACCAAGTTACTGTGACATACCATAGAGACCAAAGATGCCCAGACGCAATCCGGCGGTGCCCGACCATGGCCGATCATCTCCTCCAGCCACAAAATGGCTTCGTATCTCCGACCAAGTGAACAGAGCCCTTTAATGAGACTACCGAATGTGGCGCTCTCCGGCCGATGGTGCCACTTCAGCATCCTATCGAGGACCTGCGCCGCCTCAGGAGACCGGCCTTCCGAACACAAACCATTAGCCAATATCTCGTATGTCTCTTTGTTAGCAACGCAGCCCACCTGTTTGTCCATCCTCTTCAGATATCTAACTGCTTTTAGGGACTTCCCCTCCTGACAAAGCCCCTTCATCACCAAATTATAAGTCCTCACGGTCGGTACGCAGTTTTTCTCCGCCATCTCCACCTCCAACACCTTCACCGCGTCATCGGCCCGTCCGTCTCCGCACAAAGCTGTGATCTTAGCATCGTACATCGACACCGGCGGCCGAAACCCTCTCTGGCACATTTCGTCGAACACCTTATCCGCACGCTCGAACATCCCTTCTTCGTACAAATCCCCCGCCATTGCCTCGTAGCTCGCGAGGCTCTCCACCCCGCCGACGACGAGCGCCTCGTCGATGACCCTCCTCGCCTCCTCGAGGCTCTTTCCGGCTAGTTCCGGCGTGCGGAACGCGCGCCGCCGCCGCGGCGCCCGGAGCCCCTTCTTGAGCACCTTCCCGAGCACCGCCTCGGCGTCGGCGCCGCGCCCCGCGGCGCAGAGCGCCTCGAGGAGCGCTCGATACGCAGCGACATCGGCGTCGCAACCCCTCTGGGAGATGCGGGAGAGCATGGAGTACACCAAATGGGTGGCCTCGTCGAGCATGCCCGCATCGCAGAGGGATTTAACTAGGGTTCGGTAGGTGCGGCGATCGGGGGAGAAGCAGAGGCCGCGGGAGGCGGGGAGGGCGGCGGAGAGGGCGAGGTCGGGGCGGCGGAGGCGGCGGCAGAGGGCGGAGACGACGAGGTCTAGGGTTTCGGGGCCGAGCTCGACCGCGACGTCGCTTCGCCGGGAGCTCTCGAGGAGTACGTCCATGGCGGCGCGGAGGTGCTGGGGTTGCGGGTGGGAGAGGAGGAGGAGGCGGAGGAGGGAGTGGAAGGAGAGGGTCCAGCGTGCGGAGGAGGAGGAGAAGGAGAGGGGGAGGGAGCGGAAGAGGGAGAGGGCGAGGGAGGGGGAGAGGTGAGGGGAGGGCGCGGAGAGGAAGGGGGTCGTCGGACCATGGGAGGGGAGGAGAGGAGAGACGCGGAGGAGGAGAGGGGAGGGAGAGGGAGAGGGAGGGGAGGAGGAGAGACGGGAGTGGAGGAGCGAGCGAGTAGACGTGGGGGGTGTTTGGCGGTAGGAGGGGTAGAGCTCGGGGGCGCTCGAAGAGGCGGAGGCGCCGCGTGGGTCCATTCTGCTGCTCGGATAGCTCGCCAGCTGCGGCGGAGTCAGGATCGCGCGGCCACCCGTGACTGCGGCCATGCCACTCTGTAGGGTTTTTGATTGTGTAAAATAATGTAATATTAAGTATTGCGATCTATGGAGCGACAATATTTAAGATATTTTTACTTGCATATAGATATATATATATATATATATATATATATATATATATAGAGTTGAGCTATGATACTTTTACAAGTATCACCATCATGGTGCTATTAGGTTTTAAGTTATTGGATCTACTTTTTGATTATTAATAATTCTTGGATTAAACATTATTCCACCTACCACCACCTACCACCATCATCTCAACCTCACATCTCTCCATCCAATGGCTAAAAACACACAAGTATCACCCCCATGATACTTTTACAAGTATTCTAGCCATACTCTATATATATATATATATATATTAAAAATTAATAACGATATTTTGATCAATTAGATGTCTATTAAATATTTTTGAAGTTTTGAAGAATATATTAGATATCAGAGTCTGACTACTATACAATCGGTAATACCTGGGTGTGACAGTAGTCCTTAGTGGGTACCGTCACCGACCTCAACGGCTCACCCACTAAGTCTACAGAAAAGTGCGTAAGAGATAGTAAGGAAAGCTGGGATGAACTCTACAGCTACATGCTATCTGTAGATGTAAAAATGCATCCTCTGACCCAATCTCATTAGGGACTGTGATACACCGGTCCCGCCTATCGAAGCTACACAGTACACCATCCCGAGGGTTTGCCGCTGGAGAGTAAAGTCCAAACCGGACAACTACGACATCAATGCAAAGCAAAGTAGCCAGACTCCGGAGCGGCACTCGTGGGCGCGACCCAACCGAGTATGTAAGCATGTCTCTGTCGAGATCAATCAGGCTCTCACAGGCTGTAGTCAATGCAAAAAAGGGTCTAACTAGTCTAACAACTAAAACTCACGTGCTCTTGGCAAAATCTACTACAATATACAGAAATCTAGGTCCACCGTCAACTACAATGGCATCCAACAGTACAAAATGGTCTACATCCAACTGTAAAATAAGCTCGGCATCTCAGTACGAGCGTAAACTCATCTTACACTAATCCAGATATCCACCGCATCCTAACAGTGGCGATACAAAAGAACCACAGCTCCTAAAGTAAAATCTGGTAACTTTTCATAAATGACAGTGTAGGGTTCAATAGTTTTCTCCTAAGTCAATTCCAAATCCAACATGTAAAACGAATCTAGAATTTAAAGCTCCAACTCAGATTTCACAAAACTATGCAAATCGGTGAATTCAGCTACTAACATGATACTACACATGAAATACACATGCTGACGAAAATCCCAACTTAGGAGGAAATCCAACGATTTGGATAAACTTCAACCCACCTCGAAAAGCTCTTCCAACCACGACGAGAAGTTAAAAGGAGAAAATCCACGCGCTCGCCCGGCCTCCAACGGCGCAACAGCGATGCACACATGCTCGAACGGCCCTCCAGGTCGCCGTCGAAAACCACCCGAGCTCGAGCCGCGACCTCTACCACGAGCGACATCCAAAACTAGAGAGAGAGAGGGAGTAGAACAAAAGTCCTCCTCTCTGAGCTCTCTACACCTATATAAGGGCTAAGGATAAGGTTGATGTTATCGACACATCAGAGGACCAAACTACCCCTCACCTACTCAAAAATCCAGCTGGAGTATCGGTACTCCACTTGAATACCGATACTCGGGCCTTCAGCCGGCAGCCTCGCACACTGGGTACCGGTACTAGCCCGATGCAGTACCGGTACTCGGGCTCGATACCAGTACTCGACAGGTCGGTACCGGTAATCAGCATCACCTGTAACACACTGAACTTTAGCAAATTGCGAGGTTCGAGTGTTTGGTTGGTGTTTTGAGTATTCCCAGGTATTCTAGAAGGTCGTTGACTGTATTTCGACCTATGACTCGCATCCCGAGGAGTGAGGATTCAAACTTAGCACCAAAACCTGAAAAATGCAGATTTTGAATTGCTCTCGGGTTTGACTCTACATGGCAGAGTACCGGTACTGCATTGGCCGAGTACCAGTACTGGACCTGGTACCGGTACGGCATCGCGATGGTACTGGTACCCAACGCGTTTGCTCGCTTACTCGAGGCTCAGGTTTGCGCGAGCTGCTGCCTAGTACCGATACTCCAGCCCGTGTCACCGGTACGCAGTGCAGTGCAGATTGTGCGTTATTGAGGGGTGTTTTTGAGATTATTACAACTCTATATAACACCTCCACAGTCTTTGGAGAGCTCTTTTGAGCCCTAATCCGTGGAGAGCACAGGTAGAACTCCTCTCCATTGGATTTCTCTCTTTTCTTGAGGTTTTTGCTTGGTTTGATCTCTCTTTTCCTCTTATCTTTGCTTCATGTTGGATTTCCACCATTGGAGATGCCTTGGGTTGGAGAGTGGAGCTTTCTTGAGGATCAATTTTCAATCTTAGCTCATTCCAAGCTTGGATTGGAGCTTATTGAGAGGTTAGTACCTTAGATCTTCTTTTTAGATCTTATTTTGGTAGCTTTCTTATGATAAAACCTAGAAATGAAAAATCTATGGTTTATTTGGAAATTTTTGATTTGTAGCTTTTGGAGCTCAATTGATTGGTTTAGAACTTTCCTTTAGGCTGGAATTTGAGAGAGTTTTTCCAACACTTAATGTGAGTTTTGATCTATCTTTGGGTTAGTTAAAGATGAACTCATGGAGTGTTCGTTCATTGCGTCTAACTCTCTTAGAATTTTCTTTAGAGAGCTAGGAGACTAGTGGACATCTTCGTTGGCGCAAACGAAGGGGATCCAAGGAGTTCTTGGTAGGTTTGACCTCACCGAAATAGTTGAACTCCCTCTATATTATATTCCTTATTGTAAAAATAGAAAATCATGCATATTCATGCTAGATAGAGTATCATGAAATTTTAGAATGCATAAAATGTATATGTCATGTATCATGTTGTATGACCCCTATGTAGTAGGGAGAAAAATTGCTTCGTAATTGCATGAAAAATGGCATTCTCATAATATGTTAGAATCATGTATTATTTGATGGTATGACAAGGTTCTATTTGCTTATGAACATTGGACATATGCTAAATATAAATAAAATATAATGTCATAAAGTGGCATTGGACTTGGAACATGTATTGATATAGTAAACCATAATGTTATAAAGTGGCATTAGACTTAGTAAACGGCTACACCCTTATATTGTGATATAGAACTAGATCTTTTGGTTGCTAGTGTTATACCATGTTTGAGACATGATGACTGTATATGTGAGATGATGATTATGCTTGCTTGCCATTTGTGCTTATTCGCACATGCTTGTGTGGGTAGTTCCCAACAAGCCGGCGCTTCGGAGTTGGCTTACGCGACATATGCTCGCTTGTGCGGTATTGGGGTAGCCTACTGGGCCGGGTGGGATAGGCTCATTCTTAGATTGCGAATGTTGGACTACCACGGGCAATTAGGCGGCACAAGCCAGGCTCATTCCTAGAGTGGGAATATTGAACTACGACGGGCAATTAGGCGGCACAAGCCAGGCTCATTCCTAGAGTGGGAATATTGAACTACGACGGGCAATTAGGCGGCACAAACCGGACTACACTTGTGTAGGTCCTGAGTTGAGGTTGGATAATGAAATTTAAACCATTAGTATGACAATTACTACTAGATAGTATAAAGTAGTTGGATTCCTTGGATATGCTTGGTGTATACTATTGGACACGTGGTGACATGCTTAGTGTATAGTAGTATACTTGTTATACATACTTGGACATATTAGTATACTTGATAGACTTGCTTGGTGCATAGTAGTATACCTGTTGGACATGTTTAGAGTATATTAGTATACTCATTGGATATATATTCATGCATGATAGACTAGTAGTATCACTTGTTGGACATCATGCTAATTTGAGGCATAGTAGCTTAGTAAAATTTATACTTGTTAAATTTACTTGTTGCTTAATTTAGTATTCTTTATTACTTTTGCCTCTATAGCCTATTGGTGTATTTCACTGATGTCGGCGGCTTACCCACTGGGAACTATTGTTTAATAGTTCTCACACCCTCTGTGTTGTTGTTTTTATTTCAGAGCCATCCACTCCGGGAGAGGCTCGGGATCGCGGTAAAGGGATCGCTTCTAGCTAGTCAGCGAGAGGTTTTTCTATTAGGTGGTTCACCTCTATTTTTATTTTTGGAAGAGGATGAGATTATTGTACCCGATGTATAGAGACCACCATTTTGTATCTAATTGTATTCATGTGGATCTCTCGATGTATCTTACTTTTGGATTATGATAGCTATTCTGTTATTGTTGATGCCAAATTTGAAATAAACACGCCGACCTAGCCCACGTATGAGCCGAAAAAATAAGGACACGTGGTACACCAGGAGTCGGCAATAAGGCGCCTGAAGGTTTTAGGCGGGAACGGTTGAGAAGTGGGCATAACTTCCATGATGGAGCGTAACTTTCATGAGGAGTGGGCGTAACTTCCACGATCATGGTTACAACCAATCCCCCCACTACTTTCAATCGACCAATAATGTGGGCTGAGAAGACATCACTATAAATAGTAACTTCAAAGCCTGTAATAAGGGTATTTTCCCCCTGCGAACAAAAGACCACCCTTATTTTACCGCATCTTTTTTTCCTGCATTTACCGCTTTTTCTAGGAGTAGCTTGGTAATTAAGAATCCTGGAGTCTGTCTACCCCCTGGGCATCACTCCGTTGTAGACTAAAACCCCTCTTCCTGTACTTTCTACTGGTTCATTCAATAGAAAGTCATTTTCGGCTCTTCAGGCCGGCTAGATCTTGTGTTGTGTTAGCCGTTCGGCTCATCTCCTAGTCGAGTTTCCGGCTTCCCCCGTACATTCAGCTCATCCGGCCGAACCAAAAAGAGAATAGAGTTTTCGGACCCGGCTGATTGGATCCCTTATCAGCTGAATCGCTTGTTCAGTAAAAGGGCGCACACTTCGAGGGTCATCTTTCAGAGCCGTTTCAACCCCGACGTGCTTCCCGAGGAAGATCTTTGACTGGGTCAAGGGTCGGGACGATCGGCACCCAACAATTTTTGGCACGTCCGGTGGGACCTTATTTTTAAGGACGATCCACTAGTTTCTCCTTCAACTGGCAAAACTGCTTAATATTCGCCAGTTGGCCCAATTACGTAGATTTATGGCGATTACGTAGATTTATGGCCCAATTACGTAGATTTATGGCAAAACTGCTTGACATTTGCCAGTTGAAGGAGAAACTAGTGGACAGTCAGCTCATCAAGAGCCGAGTCTAACTCAGGCGCTCGGCCAAATAAGCCGAGTCCTGCAAACTTTAGATCAAAATATCAATCAAAGTACCGCTCGACTAAACACGGTGCTAGCCGCCATCACGGCCTATAATGAAAATATTGCATGAATAGGGCAATTATTGATTCGAAATGAGCAACCAATGACAGGCTTACAAGGGCCTATAATGACACCAGTATTGCAAAATCCTGCGATACCGGTAAATGGACAGCCCCAATACCAGGGGGCACCATTCCAAGCGGCTTACAGACCGACCGTCGTCAATATCGGTCAACAGCCGGAAATTACATGGGAATTGCCACCACCTCCGCCGATGACAACATACCAGCCCCAAAATGTAGGGGCTAGAGCTGGGCGGCAGACTCCAAATATTCAAGGAGCAAATCCCATAGTATAAAACTTCGGACCATTATAAGGACCGAATGCAGCACAAGCACAGATTCCTTTGCAGGGGAACAATAATGAAATATACGCACAAATTAAGGAAGCCATCCGGAATACTTTCAGAATTGGCGCAAGGCCGGCAGTGCGGCCTGTATTTCGTTCCCCTTATACCGCGAGCATAGACGCAGAACATCCGTATACGGCAAACTGAAAAATGCCGAAGTTCGACAAGTTCTCGGGCGATGAGACCGAGAATACGGTTGAGCATGTAGCCCGGTTCACGGCCTAATGTAGAGAAGCGGCCGCTGACTCATTTTTGAAACTTCGATTATTTAACACGTCGTTAACTAAAACGGCGTTTACTTGGTATACAAGTTTATCCGCCAATTTCGTCCAAGATTGGGACGAATTGGAAAGAAAATTTCATAAGCGATTCTATAGGTCGGAGCCACAATTATCGGTCGACGACTTTCTAGGTGTTCGAGTTGCCCAATATGAGCAATTTCAGAGAAAAAGTGAGGACGATCGGCTGCAATAGAGCCGATATAAAAATCAAAGCAAAGGCAAGGAGAAATTCTTGCTAAGAAGAATAGTCGGTTCAAAAAGAGCCGAGCCAAAGTAAAGAATCGGCTGAAGAAGCCGAGGTATATATGGCTGGTAAAGAGCCACTTTTTTCAAGGAGAAATTCTTGATAGAAAAACATTCGGTTCAAGAAGAGCCGAATCAATCGAGTAAAAGTAAGAATCGGCTGATGGAGCCGAGGTATATGCAGCTTGGATGATAAAAAGTCGTTTTCTTTAAGCCGACCAAGACCAGCTAAACTAAAGCTTGGATCTCGGCTATGCTATTGAGCAGTCGATTTGGCACCAATAGTAATCCGAATGTTCATTCGAAAGACTATTGAGGGGGCATTGTTAATGCCAAATTTGAAATAAACACGCCGACCTAGCCCACGTATGAGCCGAAGAAATAAGGACACGTGGTACACCAAGAGTCGGCAATAAGGCACCTGAAGGTTTTAGGCAGGAACGGTTGGGAAGTAGGCATATCTTCTACGATAGAGGGTAACTTCCATAAGGAGTGGGCGTAACTTCCACAATCATGGTTACAACCACTCCCCCCACTACTTTCAACCGACCAATAATATGGGCTGAGAAGACATCACTATAAATAGTAACTTCAAAGCCTGTAATAAGGGTCTTTTTCCCCTGCGAACAAAAGACCACTATTATTTTACCTCATCTTTCTTTCATGTTTTTACCACTTTTTCTAGGAGTAGCTTGGTAATTTAGAATCCTGGAGTCTGTCTGCCTCCTGGGCATCACTCCGTTGTAGACTAAAACCCCTCTTTCTGTACTTTCTACTGGTTCATTCAATAGAAAGTCATTTTCGGCTCTTCAGGCTGGCCAGATCTTGTGTTGTGTTAGCCGTTCGGCTCATCTCCTGGTCGAGTTTCCGGCTTCCCCAGTACATTCGGCTCATCCGGCCGAACCAAAGAGAGAATAGAGTTTTCGGACCCGGCTGATTGGATCCTTCATCAGCCGAATCGCTTGTTCAGTAAAAGGGCGCACTCTTCGAGGGTCATCTTTCGAAGCCGTTTCAACCCCGACATGCTTTCCGAGGAAGATCTTTGACTGGGTCAAGGGTCGGGACGATCGGCACCCAACAGTTATATTTGCTTCTACTTGTTATTAGAGGTTAGATGTCATTATGCTCTGATAACCTACTAGATGATTTATCTTCTTACTTTCATATGTTATTGTTGTAGATGTCTTATATGTGTAGGCATATGGCGGGTCTGGACACGCACTGGGCGGGCTTCCGCTAGGTCCCGGGGCGTGACATCACCTCCCAAGAGCATCCTGTTTTGTAATTCCATTGGGGTACCACTACTCCTCTCTGGTACCGGTACTCAACACTGAAATTCTGCACTTTGCAGATTTCAGTGTTAGAATTCTACTCTCGCCTTATATTAAGTCCGTTTTGTGTCTATTTTGCGCCAAAACGACTCCGACTTGTCCGAACACTCTCCAGATGTGTCAACCAGACTCAGATGCTGAAATCTCACAGGCAACCAAACACCAGGGACACTACATATAATTTATTTGCGAAAATTGTAAGTTTTACTACATCTGTACCTATTTCTATTTCATCTCTTCTATTTATATATATATTGATATATAAAAATAATATATGAGTAAGGCTGGTATGCTTTTGGAAGTATGGAACCCTTCGTGCTTCTAAGTCATTTTTGATGTTGGGCTTTTGAATTGACAATCGGCTCCATTAGACTTGATCTAGAGTATTTGAAGAACCTAAAAAATAAATTTTGTGATATTTTAATATCATTTGCCTAGTGATCGAAATAGCTCAAAATTAATAATTTTAATGGCCGTAGTGAGCTATTTGCAAGTTTAACGGTATAAAAATATCCAAATCACATGAAATTTTGCTAGAAAATTCTTTATAATATATAAAATAAGATTAATATTTTTAATCTCAAATTTTAATTTAATATCATTATATTTTGTAAGATTTTTATTTTCAGCTGTTGATTTTGAGCCATTTCGATTACTAGGCAAATGATATCGAAAAATCGCAAAATTTATTTTCTAGGTACTTTAATACTCTAAATCAAGTCTAATATAGCCGATCGTCAATTCGAAAGTTCCAACATAAAAAATGACTTGAAAGTACGGAGGGTTTCGTACTTTTATAAGCATATATACTAGCCTCACTCATAATATATATACCTACATTTGTACCTATATATGTACCTATATCTGTTTTATTTCTTTTTGTTTATTGATGTCTCTTGGCAAGTCAAAATATTTTAAAATATTTATTTTGTCGATCTTATGTCTTCTATAACATCGGTCTGCTGTAATGCGCATGTAACTTCACTAGTATATAATTAGAGTTCAATCAAATCAAATTAAACTCTAATACAAAAATTAGAGTTTAATTTAAAGTATATATCCAACTAAGTCCTAATGAATACACTTAGGACTCAGTTATCTTTCATCTTGGAGTGAATTTAAACCAAATCAAATTGGACTCCAATACATATATTTAGAGTTCAACTAATGCAAGTTAGACTATAATACATATAATTAGAGTTTTATTTAAATTAAATTTGACTAATCCAAATACATTACTTAGGATTTAGCCAACTTTCACTTTAAGGTGCGTTTGGTTCGCACTATAAAAAATTACTAGGAATAAAAAGATGTCCGAGAATCTTATTCCTATTCATCCTATTACTAAGAATGTGGCATTCCTGTATTTGGTTCGCACGGTCATATTATTTATTCATGTTATTTAATTATATTACAAAAAATATACAATTTATTTATTTATTTATTTATTTATTTATTTAATTTTAGATAATGCTATAAAAAATTCAACATCTTTTTAGAAAAAAGGGAAGAAAACATATATTAGAAAGAGAGAGCATAATTAAAGAAATAGAAAGAGAAATATAGTCGAGATTAGAGAGAGTGAGAGAGTTGAGATTCTAGAAAAAGAGGGAGAGAGAGAACTTACTTTAGAGAGAGAAAAAGAGTTGAAATTTATAGAGAAAAAGATAAGTTTAGAAAGAGACATGAGATTAGAGTATAAAGAAAAATAATACCAACTAGCAAGGGGGTAGGGAGAAAGAAAAATATTAGACATATTATGATTACCCCAATCATTAATATGAGGATACCCACCCTCCCTCAAGGGAATGAGATTAGTACTTTGGAATGAATCTTATTTCCAAGTAAATCTAATATTACCAACTAGATTACTTAGTGCATTTAGCCAAACACCGTCATATTTTTCTATTCCTATTAGATTACTAGGAATCTTAATAAGATAGCGCGAACCAAACGCACCCTTAGAGTGAAATCAAATTATATGTAATCAGACTCTAATACATATGTTTAGAGTTCAATCAAACCAAATTTCAATTAAACCAAATTAAGCTATTATACATATGATTAGAATTAATTTAAATAAAATCCAACCAAGTCCTAATATATGTACTTGAGATTTGATTAATTCTACAGAACACATTGAGCTCTAAAATATAAACTTAGAGCCCATCAAATCTAAATTTGATTAACCCTAATATATATACCTAAGGTTTAATTAACACTTTAGAACATATAACTAAGGTGCAATCAAAATCAAACCCAATTCGACCGCCATGCCATGAAACCAAACAACCCCAAATTCAATCAACCGTCATGTCGTTAAATTGAGCACTTTCTTTTTTATATTTATGCTCTATTCATGTACATTCGAGGTATGCCTCTAATTAAGTTATGTAATTTGCACAATAGCTTATGTAATAAAATTTATCGTTTATTTGATTTCAATCTACTTCATTATTAGCATTTCATATATCTCTTAATCGAAGGTGCTCTAATATTTTATAGGGGAAATAACAGTAGATGCTTGCATCTACCGAAGGCATGGATCCATAATATCTGATAACCTACGTATATTTAAATACTATTTTCAATCATGAATAGTACCCTATAGGAACTAAAAAAAGAATAATGATCATGCGAAATGAGTTACTCGTGGTCGCAAACACGAGCAAATATTTTGACGAAGCTGGTAACTTGAGAAAGGTTTAATTGGAGCATGACTTTTCTCGATTTGGAAGCTACATGAGGAGAGTGGGAATTTAGCAGGACTTCTAATTTGGCGTTTTATAGAGTTCGAGGCACGTTGTCAAATAGGAGAATTGTTGGATTATGTGAAGCCATGCTGAGTAGATATTACAGTGAAAAAGCCGAAGATTTGAGTTTTCTGAATGTTAAGTACTGAAATTTAAAGTTTGAGTACCGAAACTGCGAAGTACCTCAAGAGCTTCTCAAAAGTTCCTTCGAACCCGAAGCGGTGCAAAACTAATTATTGTATTGTGTATCTGTATGTGATTTTGAGTACCGGTACTGAAATTCTAGTAATGTTTAAGTATCGGTACTCGCTGATTACCGGTACTCAACACCAATTCCAATTTGATCCAGGAACACTTTGGAGAGAATTTTTAAGAGAAAATCGACGGCTAGAAGTATGTGAATCGAGGACTTGAATAGATGAAGGAGATCGTTTCCAATTAGAATGAGGATTTTAGGTTTATAAACTCTTATAACTAATTCATGTTTTAAAGTTGAGTTTTATTTTAGACACTCTAGTTGAGAGGAAAAACGTGAAAAACTTTCAAGAAAGAGTTTCTTATAATTCAATCTACTACTTACACTTTTGTGCCAATGATCAATCCAAGAACATATTGAGATGGTCTTGCTTGTAGACATAAATCGATATATTGTTGGCCAAACCACGTAAATCCTATATTATTGTGTTCTCTTGCTCGGTTTATTACTTTGTTATTTTTGTGTTTGCTTTCTATAATCATTCGTGCCTACTTTCATTTACGAAAAATCATGTTTTTGCTGCACTCAAATACCATACGGTTTTGAGGTGTGCTCTCGGCGGGTCCCATCACGAAGGGACAAAAGTTTTATCGATATCATCAATTTGGAAACGATGCGGATAGGCGCCATATATATGGCCCATCTGGCCCATCCAATGGCCCCCATGAAAGAAAAAAAAAAAAAAAAGAGTTGCCCTGTATTTTTAGAGAGAAAGAAAGCAAGTAGCAAAGGAAGAAGGGAGGCCGTCGGATGGGCCACGTGGTGCCCATCTTGCACCATCCCCAAACTATTAGTTTGGGGACGGTGCCCACAAAATTTCTGTCCTTCGCGAAGGGCCGCCTTTCTTATTATTGATTGAGGACTGAAAGTGTTATTTAGAAAATTAATCTGTGACGTTTATATGGGAGGACATGAATTAATTATACTAAAATTTAGTGACTAGAAAAACTCCGTACGCAGGAAATCCTACAAACTAGGTTGCAGGAAATTTGATTCCTAATTTGGCCACTTCTTTTCTGTCTGTGGCAGGCAGGCCCTGTACATGAACCGTATATCCTTCTCCACATGGCACACTCAACCTGACTGACAGCAAGAGAATAAATCCAACCCCGTCAAACCGACGGTCAATCCGCTGCATTCATCCACCCCACGTTCCCTCACATGCCCACCTTTCTCCTCCTCTGCATGCGCGCGCAAACACGAAACACCACCCCGTCTCCCTCTCTCTCTCTCTCTCTCTCTCTCTCTCTTAACCAAAGAAACAAAAGTAGAAATGGTTCTGTTTACTTTAATTTGCTATACTACACACACGCAGCTCTCATTGCTGTTTCTGCTAAAGCTCCAATACACCTGCAACTCTCTCTCTCTCTCTCTCTCTCTCTCTCTCTCTCTTATAAATCACCCAACAAAAGCCATGATACAATGAAGAGAGAAAGAACCCAGAGAAACTAAAGTTTCTGCAGATCATAATAGAGTTTTCTTTTCTTTACATACATAAATTATGTAAATATCTCTATAAAGTTGGTATCCGCGTGCAAGTTCATGGAAAACTTGTTTATTTGCGTACTAGATATTATAGATTCTTGTATAAAAGACCTTGGCAGGGAGATGTATGTAAATAGTTAAGATTTTCCAGATTCTGCATGCAAATACCAACTCTGTAGAAATATGTAGGGAATTTGGCATAATTGAGCAAGTATGTATGCAAAATTTAATTACTTATATACTATCGTTACATAGAATTTAACACAAAAAATATTTAGATCATAAGTTAAGAAAAGAAGTAGACAAAGCACCTGTATCAAAATTAATTAAATACATAGCTTTATGACATACAGATTAAAAAATGACCAGTTTCAAGGTATTGGTCTCACTAAACCATTGCATAATTAATCTAAAACAGCAAAGAAGAGATAGAGAGAGAGGGGGAATGAAACAAACACCCATTAGCTGTCTCTAAAAATTTCAGCTAATTAAAACTGTCTCTCTCTCTCTGAATGAACATCAACAAATACAGAACAACACAAGGCAGTTAGCTAGCAAAGCTTGTTCGTCGACGAATTAGAAAAATGAATCAATAATATTGCATAAGATTGTGAATTCCTTTTTCCTTCTCTATGCAAAATTTTAGGATGTAGAAGGATTCTGGTCATGGATGTTGTTACCTGGAGGAATCTGCGAAGAGCTCGGTGCCTCTGCAACATCAAAATATCAACAATTAGCTCATGTTAGTCCCACCCACTAAATAAATCTTACCAATGTTGTAATAAATCACAAAAATTTTACCTGTGTTTGTAGCTGAAACAGAATTAGCAGAGAACCCATATCCATACTGATGCTGTGGCAAATAAGAGTACTGCAACATTTGAGGGTAATGTATGCCATAGAGAGTTTGTGATTGGTTGTTTTGTGTGTATTGAGTATAATAAGGGGTGAAGTTGTGGTAATTTGCTCCTGTCCCAGCTGTATAGTATGGTGTAAACATTTGTTGTTGTTGTGCTCCTCCACTATATGAACTATAATAATTCTGCAAATATAGAAGCTATTGTAATTAGTTTAATCTTTTTTTATGAATTGTATAAAAGAAATTCGTTTTGTTTCTGCATCCTGACCATTGGGTACATATTTTCTTGGGAGTATGCTCCAGTGTATCTGCAAACATTACACGCTGATCTAAATTGAGCTTCAGTTTTTCTTTTTTTTTTTTTTTTTAAGAAAAAAGAAGAAGAAAAGCACACAACTACAAATTTAATTGAGTACCCATAATTGAAATGGGCATTTGCATATTGAGAAGGGTGGTGGAAATAAGAGGTATTTGTTGCAGTAGCAGCCGATCCATAGTAAGAAGAGGATGCTGCAACATCGGAGCCAATTTGAGGAAGTTGAAACTGCGCCATCGCTGCAATCAAAGAAGCACTTATTAATTATTATTGACGTGCGAACAAAAAATGCTTACTAGTTTTTAGTAAAAATAGAGGAGATTATTTGACCGAAATGCTGCATCGGCGGGGTGGGCGGACGAGCGCGCTGCGTGGAGCGGCACGAAGCCAAGTTGCAGTTTGCACGCCGCCCGTCGATCACGGGCGCAGGATCCTCGCACGCCCTCATCGCGGCGTCGGGATCTCTGAATGTCACCTGATAAAAGCAGGAAGAGAAATTACGAATTAACCAGTATTGTGGAGGAAAAGGAGAGTGAAGAAGGGGAGTCGCGCGTATATTTACGAAGCCGTAGCCTTTGGATCGGCCGGTGTTCTTATCGGTGATAATGACGGCCTCGACGATCTCGCCAAACCGCTCGAAGTAGCGGCGCATGGTGTCGCGCTGCGTCCCCCATGCGAGGCCGCCGACGAAGATCTTCGTGAGCGTGGTGTCGTCGCCATTGCCACCGCCGACTCCGACGCTGCCACCGCCGACTCCGACGCTGCCACCGCCTTCTTGGACTCGACGGGGTAGCAATGCCATTGCGACACCCTCTCTCTCTCTCGCTCTCTCTCTTTTCTCTCTCTCTAGCCTTTTGTGTAGAGGGAAGGAGAGGAGGGAGCAAGGGAGAGAGAGAGAGGAGGAGAAAGAGAGTGTACGTAAATATAAGGTAAAAATGTATGGGGACAACTCTAGTATAGGAAATTCAGAAGTGGCCCCTCAACTTTATTTTTCTTTTTTAAGATTCTTTGTCTTTAAATTTTTTGGAATTGAATAATTTGAATTAAGTAAATTCAAATTTTATACAAATATTGATGTATTTATTAAATTTAATAATTTTATTTATTTTTTAATAAATAGAATTATAATAATTAAGAGTTAATAGCAGATAAAGTTATTAAATTTAATAAAATATATATTTTCAAACACTAGTAGTGTGATGGAACTCGATTTATATTTAGCACTCTCTCTCACAGTTAATCTTAAAATATTATGACAGGCCCAAAACGTGAATTGAGTTAATATATATAGANATATATTTTTTCTCCTTATATGTCTGATCTCTTCTCCTCAACATTATAATTTAATTGGAAAAACTAGTAGGAAATGCTCGGTCAAATTCACTGATATTTTTTATCATCTCTTTTTGTAGATACCTGATATTTTGTTGTAATTACTAGGCTTCCGAAGTAAGCCTCCTTTTTTTCTCTCTCTTCAAGAGCTGTATATGGCAAGAAGGCAAGGAAAGACCCAGAGAGAACAAATGAGATTACTGGTATTTATGCAAGGCAGTGTGTTGAGCTGGCCAAAGAAATGCATATTCCATTCATTGATATCTGGTCAAAAATGCAAGAAACTAAAAGGATGGCAGAAACTTTTCTTGAGGTAAGTCATATGTTTGAGCTCCTATGTTCATTTTGACTGTCATTTCTTATTATGTCTAATTTTGTCTGTGTCTTTGATGCTTGATTTTCCATAGGTTGTCTAAGAGAAGATTACTTAGCACCTAAATCTGTTTTTTCTTGTTTATAATATATTTTTTCCAGCCTCAAAATGACTGTACATGCTTACCGAATTGATAATTAGTTGTATCATAGTATATGCCAAGTAAGAACCGTTGTGAGAGAAGTTTTGTGTACTTCTTAAGCATTAGCTACAGGTAGTTTAAACATTTTAGTATGTACTGATGTTCAATGTTGAGATCTTGTTGATCTGAAACTTGTTGCCTTAGCAAAGTTGTTATCTACGTACTTGGCCTCTTTATTCTTATATTGTTTTCGTTATCAATTCAGGGATCAACAAATGTTGAAAAGCTAATTTTTTTTAATTTTTATTTGCAGATTTATAAGAGATGGTGACGAGAAATATTTTGGCAGGTCATTGGCGATGTATTGAATCAAGTTTAAAAATTTAGACATATTTTCAAAACTTTACATTTGATAGCACGTGGAAATGATAAAAACTCTATTATTGTGTTTTGTTTTTTGGTTGTGTTGGGTGATTGTATTAGGTGACAATGCAATGATACTCTAACATGGTTCTTGTTTTCTGGTTGTGTTGGGTGTTGTCCCAAACTTGTAGATGATTAGTTCTTTTCAACTTCTTTCCGTAAATTTTCTTGTGTGAGCATATAATCTCTGTTGTGAGAGACATAATTCGATGCAAAATGTTGGATTTCTGTTTGTTGATATGTGGTTTGTTTGAAAAGCTTTCTGTAATGATATCCTAGGCTTGATTGACTATGGAACAGGTTTCTAAGATGAACTATATTGTAAAGATTATTTATGCTCTTCTTAAATAATATCTATTATTACTAATTATTTTTTTAAAAAAATTAATTTTATATCAGAAAAATAGTGGCGACAATAGTCGCCGCCATTAGTCATAATAATTATGTAAAGTTTTCGCGGCGACAATATGTCGCCGCTAATTATCTAACTTGTCGCGGCGACAATTTGTCGCCACCAAATATTCTGGTCCGGGCCCTAGTTGCTAATTATCTACTTTTGGCGGCGATCGTTTGTCGCCGCTAATTATCTAACTTTTGGTGGCGACTGTTTGTCGCCGCTAATTATCTAACTTTTGGCGGCGACACATTGTCGCCACCAAATAGTTTTACCGACGGGGTTTTAGGCGGCGGCATGTGGCGACAAATTGTCGCCGCCAAAACGTTTTTCGTGGCGACAATTTGGGCTATGGTGGCGACATTTGTCGCCACTAAATCTTGTACCTGTAGTAGTGTTGCCGGTACTTTAAATGTGATGCTTTTAAGCGTTGTTAAATTGTGTTGTCCCTGGTGTTAGTGGTCTGGGATACTTCAGTATCTGTGACTTGTCGGCACGTCTGATGGGTGTCGTGACAAGTCGGAGTCGTTTTGGCGCGAAATGGGCGCAAAACGGACTCAGCGTGATGCAAGAGTGGAGTTCTGACACTGAAATCTGCAAAGTGCAGGATTTCAGTGTAGAGTATCAGTAGCTGGGGAGGAGTACCGGTATCCCAGTGAGATTGCAGAACTGGATGCTCTCGGATTTGCGCATGTCTGATGTTGAGTATCGGTACCTATTGTGAAGTACCGGTACTGTATCGGGCTGGTACCGATACCCAGCGCGCGAGATTGCGGATTAAGGGGCCGAGTATTGGTATTCAAGCTTAGTACCGATACTCTAAGTGGAAGAGTGAGTTAGTAAGGAGTATTTTGGGCCTTTTGATGTGTCGTTCATCTCAACCTAATCAGCCTATATATATATGCGTAGGGAGTTTTAGAGAGCAGGATACTTCTTCTTTTCCTCTCTCTCTCTAGCTGGTGTACGCCGTTCATTGGGAAGTCGTAGATCGAACTCATTCGGATTTGATGTTTCTTCGGATGATCGTTCGTGCGCGTGGGTGTCTCGGTTGAGCTATTGGAGGTCGAGCAAGCGTGCGGAATTCCTTCTGTCGACTTCTTGCCGACGTTGGACGAGCGCTCGAGGTAGGTTAATGTTTACCGAAATTATCGGATTTCCTTCTAAGTCCAAAAATTGTCAGCATGTATTATTGGCTTTGTTCATCCTGTTAGTAGCTCAAATTCATCGATTTGTATGTTTTCTTTCAAAAAATCTGAATTTGGAGTATAAGCTAGTGATTTTATTTGAAATTATATATGTTGAATTGGGATTTGACTTAGCAGAAAACTCGTTAAATCTACACTGTTATTTTCTGAAAAGTTATCAGATTTAGCTTCAGGAGCTGTTATACTTTTGTATCCCCGTTGTTAGTGCGTACTGGATACTCAGAATAGTGTAGGGTGAGTTCACGCTAGTGTTGAGGAATCGAGCTCGTTTTACAGTAGTGTGTAAACTGTTTCGTACTGTCGGGTGCCGTCATGGTTGACAGTAGACCCAGATTTGCATCAGATTGTGCCAAGAGCACGTGAGCTTTACTTGTTAGATCAGTTAGACTCATTTGCATTGATTACAGCCTGTGAGAGCCTGGTTGAGTTCAGCAGAGACACGCTTGCATACTCGGTTGGGTTTCTCCCACGAGTGCTGCTCCGGAGTGAGGCTTTACTTGCGTTGGTGTCGCAGCAGTCCCGTTTGGGCAGTTTTTGGACCGGCCACCCCCGTGGGTGGTGTGCGGTGTAGCTCAGGTACAGGCTGGACGGACCAGTTAGCAGTCCCTCGAGAATGGGTCAGTGGTAGTTAGTAGTGATGCATTTCTGTGTCCACAGTGAGGCTTTGACTTGCGTTGATATCGCTGCCGTCCTGTTTGAACATTTTTCTTGAACCGGCTATCCCCGTGGGTGGTGTACGGTATAGCTTGGTTATAGGTAAGGTGGGTCCGCTTGGGCAGCCCGTGTGAGATTGGGTCAGTGGTAGCTAGTGATGCATATTTATATCTACAGTTAGTTGGTTTTGGTAGTGATAGTATAGAGGCATGTAGTTATAAAATTTTTTCAGCTTTCCTTACTATCCTGTGCATATCATTACTGTAGACTTAGTGGGTGGGCCGTTAAGGTCGATGACGGTACCCACTAAGAACTATTCTATTTTGTAGTAGTTCTCACATCCAGTTGTTGACAATTTTTCGGTACCCACTGAGAATTAGTCTGTTTTGTAGTAGTTCTCATACCCAGTTGTTGACATCTTTTTGTAGAGCCTTCGTCTGCGGTTGCTGCTATTGTGGTTTCTGATCGAGGCAAGGGAATCACGAGTTAGAGCCGTCCCTTCCTTGGTCGTTTGCTAGAGGAGCACCCGTCAAAGATAGTTTTGGGTTTTGGGTACATACTGTTATGTTGTTGTGATACTTACTGGAGCGAAGAGATGTTGTGGACCTATGTATGTACAGTGAACCTATTTGATTTTATATATTTATATGTGTTTATTTTAGCAACTCTAGACTTTGGTTGTAGCTTCTTTTCAATTGTAGGTACAGTTATCGTTTCGTATACATAGAAAATTTCTATATATACGGCGGGTCTGTTGGTGTGCTCGAAAAAAGTGAAAATTCGGGACGTGACATAAATATAAAAAAAACATCTTTAAATGTTAATTTCTTGTAGTCCGCGAAGTTTTTCAAAGGGTTATGTCGCACAATCTTTTTATTTTTTTATGACACCGTTAAACGAACATTCTCTCACAATTTCAATGCTGTACTTTAATATATTTTTACCTACTATACTGTATCTAAAGACAATTAAACAATCGTAGTTTTGTCAATTGTATAGTATTGTCAACAAATCCATTTTCACCCAACTAGCGAATTTTTTTTCACCCAATTAACAAATTTTTTCAGAGGTACATTAGAAGTAATAGAGAGAATGCATTCGGTCTATTTTGACAGCTAAGAGATGAATTCATTTATTAAAGATTCTGTTGTGTTGGCCTTAATCATTTTTAACATCTTTTTTTTGGTATAATGTTTTTCTATCGAAATGGACGAAAAGGCACATTTTAATTATTACTTCCAACAAATGATTTTTCAATAAACCTACAAACCTCTGTCAAATAGTTTATATTCAATATTTTCTTTTCACGTTGAATAGTTGGAGACTTCTTATAATTCTTACAACTGTATATAAATTCATTGAAATACGTAATTAGTTTAAATTTTGAAGTAAAAGTTGTTAGATTTTATCCAATGATAAATTTTGATGATAACATAAATTTTGAATTTACTTTGTCACTTAGTTATTTCAAGTTTTAGTTGGATTTGAAATGACTCTAAGCCGTACCGAAATTGATCAAAAATAATCATATCAATTAAATTGTTCAAAATGATCCAAATCAGATCAAATTGTACTAAATTGGATGCAAGTACTACAATAATATTTTGGAGGACCTCTTTGCAATTTTATTGGGTTTGAGCCGATCAACCAAATCAAGCTGACCAATCAACCACATGGGTTTGATTTGATCTTAATGTTAAATTAGTCATTATTTTTAAGGGGCAATTGCTTATATACCCCTGAAAAGTTTTCGACTTTTCGATCTACTCTCTTAGAAGACTAATATTGAAAATATCCTTTCTACGTTCTAACCTATTTCTAATATACTCCTAGAGTTAAAATCTGTTAATGAACTCTGTTATCTCTATAAAATTACTATTTTGCCCTTTCAAATATACCCTTCCACCATCACTGACTTTCTTATCTGCCCTTAAAGTCAGGGGCACAAAAAGTATTTTGACTTTTGGTCTTTTCCAATATACTCCCTACAGTCACCAACATTTCTTATTTGCACTTAAGTTAAGGGCAAAATTGGTATTTTAATTTTTTTTAATCGTGGTATATATTTAACTCACGTTTAACCCAAGTTAACTTAACAGGAGATAACTGCGAGGATATTTTTCAATAACAGTGGGACATATGAAGGATATTTTAGAAAGAAAAAAAAAGGGGTAAATCGGATATTTTCAAACGTATGAGGGGTATATAGGCAATTATCCCTATTTTTAATATAATATGAATTGAAAAGAGGCTGATATATGGTATGAATTCAAAAGTGATTTCATTATGGTATGATTTCAAATAATTTGAAATATGATATAAGTTAGTTTTACATATATGACATTAATTCAAAAGCTTTTTACAAATATAGTATAAATTCAAAAAGACTTTATATTTATGGTATTAATTCAAAAGCATTTTTACAAATGTGGAATGAATCCTAAACGCTTTTACATTTGTGATATTAATTTAAAAGGGTTTCACAAATATAGTATAATTTCAAATGAGCTTTTCAAATGTAGTTTGCAAATGTGGTATGAAATCAAAATAATTTTGGAATTAATTCAAATACATCGAATATGGTTGAAATTTAAATTAAAATCAATTATCTTTTCATTATACTTCTATTCTAATTTTGAAATGATGGCTTGAATATTGTGTGACATATATAGTATATTTAAAAGGGGCTTGAATATTGTTCGAGATATAACTTCACATTGAGAAAAAATTTTCTAAGGCATAATTGTTCTTTATTTTGTAATTGTGAGTTTTATTATGTAAAGTGTGATTGTAAGGGGCTTTGATTTTGCAGTGTTTAAAAGACGAAGTGATAGTAATTAATCATTATCTCGAGGAGAAGAAAGACCAGACTGGAGTAGGCAAGAAGGCCGAATCATGATAAATTATGTATGTTGTCTGAGTTTGCTTCTCTTCTTTTCTTTTTTTTATTTGGTTGTGCAATTGTTATCTTAATTTAATTTTACTTGAGTTTTAGTTGTTAACGAATTTTTCCTCCTTCTTAGTTGTCATTTGATGCTTCATTTGGTATCAAAGCGCGGGTCTCACTATTACAGACTAACTATCTCGTGAGATGATAACTTTTCATGCTTATATTGAAGGTCAATCCATCTCCCGTCTTCTATTCTTTACCGGAAGTAACTAAACATATTGAGCGGTGCATATTCAAATTTTTCTACAATCCCTTGATTTTGATGTTTGGGACATTATAGAAAACGACTATACCAATCCTTTCACAGCAACTAGCACGTGAAAGGTAGAGGACAAGGCTAAATTTAATTTGAACATTAGAGTGATGAACACTCTTCATTGTGCTCTTAATTCAAACGAGTTCAACCATATGTCCACATGCAAAACTACAAAAAAAAAAAAGAAAAAAATTAGCCGTCGTTCACGAGGGCACAAACCAAGTAAAAAAGTTTAAGATAAATGTGCTTACTCGTAATTATGAAATATTTTGTATGCAACCAAATAAAAGTTTTACTGATACGTTGTCACACCACATTAATCCCACATCGGATAGGAATGTGTGATTGGGTATATAAGAGGCTTAGACACTAGTAATAATAACTGGGCTTAAGCATTTTGGGCCGGTGTTTGGGCCCAACGAGTTATTGTTGCTAGTGGATTGAGTCGTTACATTTGGTATCAGAGCCAGTTCACCAGCCGAAAATGTGTAGCGAGTCTCGGCTGAGCCAGGGTCTGAAAGACAAGGTGATATATTATGCCGGAGTCTGTATGACAAGGTGGCCGGCTATGCCAGGGTCTGAATGACAAGACTAGCGAGACGAGTCTCACATGGCCTAGTGATCTTGGGTTGTGTGTGTGATTGGACTGACGAGGACGTCAGGGCCTTAACGGGGGAAGTCTGTCACACCCTTATTAATCCCAGATCGGATAGGAATGGGGATGTGATTGGGTATATAAGAGACTTAAACACATAGTAATAATAACTGGGCTTAAGCATTTTGGGCCGGTGTTTGGGCCCAACGAGTTATTGTTGCTAGTGGGTCAGGTCGTTACATACGTACACTAAGTTTACTATTATCATTAATAGTTTAAAAGGTTTGGGAAAGGTTTTTCTGATACAAATTTAGTTAGAAAAATACTCCAAAGTTTTTCTCAAAACGAACCTTCGGAACAAAAGTTGGTGGCCATTCAAGAAGCGTGCGATCTCAACAAATTTTCATTGGAGGAACTCACAGGGTCCCTCATGACTTATATAAGTCCCGATTGAAGACAGCCTCCTACTTCTATCATTCATAACGAAATGAAATGTATAACCCCTAACTCTAGCAAGGGAGATGGAGGCAACTCCGATAATGCCACTGACGACAAGATCTTACTTTTTTACTACAAAATTAAAAAAAGATCATATAAAGAAAGTATGGAGCTAGTTGGTTCGTCAAAGCTAATGGTAGATCAAACTTTTTTAAAACAGATATCAAATGCTACAATCGCAATAAAATCGGGCACATAAGTTATGATTGTGAAAATCAAAGTAAGTTTTCCTAAAAAAAGAAAAAGAAGAATAAAGTCTGCTCCACCGCTTGAAGTGATAGCGATTGCGACAAAAAAGAATCAAATAAGGAGGTCTCCAACTTAAGCCTTACCGAGGGATGCACACGAGGCGAATCTGGGGGCGGGACCCATGCCCGGCCTCTCGCCCTGAATGCGAAAAGTCGACCTCACCTCCCGCCCCAAATCCGTGATGGGTTGAAAATAGTTATCCTATAATTCGCACCGTCTCATAACCTGTCTCCCGCCGCACCCCGAATCCACTTTGCCAATTAGTATTTATTTTACAAATTATAATATTATAAATATTTTGTAAATATAAATCAACAAAGTGTAGGAGTTAAAGCATCAACCAATTAACCTATGTTCACAAATTTTTTTAAAAAATATAGTACATGAAATTAAGAGATAATAGTGAGTAACTAAAGATGATGCTTCAAATTAGCCCTCTAGAACCTTCTCTACAATGCCATCAGAGACAACTAGATGATGCTAAAAAATGGTGAAAAAAATAGGGAAGAGGAAAAAATATGCGTGTTGAAGCCATGGAGAGTATGATACTCGTAGGCGGAGGCACTAGGATCACCGAGAAAAACGAAGGCAAGGAAGGAGATGGAGACGAGGAAAAGGGCGGCAGAGGCGAGAAGAAGGGCGGCAGAGGCGAGAAGAACGAAGACTCTGAGATAGAGGCTAGTTAGGTGAGGAAAAGGGCGGTAGAGGCGAGGAAAAAGGTGGCTTCCGGCTGGTGATGTGGTTAGTGCGGTGGTGCCTAATGGGGTTTGGTCATTTGGCGCCTAGGGGAGGAGGAGTTGGGGTGGTGGAGTGGTGGGCCATAGGGTATGATGAATGTTGAGTTGTTGACAAGACTTTTAGGGTTTGCAAAATAAAATAGCTAGCCTAAAAATAGTTGGATTATTTTATAAATATATTATTTTTTAGGGGTATGTTAAAAATATATATATAAATGATTCTCGGGGCGGATTCGGAGCGGATCATGGTGGGGCGAATTCAGGGCGGATCAAAATTTTTTCCGTTTCCTGTCCTGAATCCACCGTGGATGAAAAAAATTGCCCCATTTCCTACTACAAATCCGTTTATTTGCTCCCGTTTACTGCCCCATTCGAGCGAATCGGGGCAGGATGTAGTGTCCCTGGTGTTTAGCGGCCTCGGTGATGTCAGCATCTGACGCTTGTCGACACATCTGGAGAGTGTCGGGACAAGTCGGGATCGTTTGGTGCAAAATAGACGCAAAATGGACTCAGCGCAAGGCGAGAGCGGAGTTCTAGTACTGAAATCTGCAAAGTGCAGATTTCAGTGTTGCATACCGGTACCAGTGTGAGGAGTACTGGTACCTCAGTGGAATTTTCAGAACTGATGCTCTCGGGTTTGCACGAGGTGATGCTTAGTACCGGTACCTACTTGTTGAGTACCAATACCGAGCCCGAGTACGAATACTGCATCGGGCTGGTACCGGTACCCAGTGTGCGAGGCTGCAAGCTACGGGCCCGAGTACCGGTATTCAAATTGAGTACCGGTACTCCAGCTAGATTTTTGAGTTAGTGAGAAGCCTTTTGGTCTTTTGATGTGTCATTCCTTCCCATGTTTATCCCCAGCCTTTATATTCACAGAGAGAGCTTAGGAGCTGCTTCTTCTTCTTTTTTCCCTCTCTCTCTCTAGCTGGTGGACTCGTACGTTGTAGAGGTCGTGACTCAAGCTCGGGAGGTTGTCGATTCGATTCGGAGGGCCGTTCGAGTGCGTGGACGTCTCGGTTGCGTCGTTGGGAGGCCGGGCGAGTCCGTGATTTCCCTCCTTTCGACTTCTCACCGTTGTTGGACAAGCTTTTCGAGGTGGGTTAATGTTTACCGAAATCATCGAATTGCCTCCTAAGCCTTAGCATCGTCAGCATGTTTCGTCGGTTTTGTTTTCGTTTGCTAGTACACGAATTCATTGAATTTGTATGTTAGAGCGTACGGATACCGATATCGCTTGCTCCCTTGGGTTCCGCCCCTCGAGTCTCGTAGGCTACCCACCTTACGAATTCTCCCTCGACATGCCTCCCTTTAGCGTTCCTATCGAGTCTTGCCTTCTTGGCCTTCGTGGGCGCCGCGCCCCACGAATCCCCGCTCGGCACACCTGCCTTCGCGAGCCTTGTCCTTTACGGAGGAACGTCCGTCGCTAGACTATCCCTCATCCGCTCGTACGCTCCACTACGGAGATCCAAGCCGGCATAAGGTAGCGCAAGCGAACCTAGGGAGGAAGCCTCCCGGTATTCCCCGCTCCGTAATGTCGTCGACCTCTCGCGTCTCCGACATTACCCTAGGTCCGTGTCCCTTCAACCGTCCATTAACCGGCTACACGGAACGCTAGGCTTGGCTACTCCGCTAGCCAAGGGACGACCCATGTCCTATGGGTCGACGGGGGAGTCGGGGCCACTTACGAAGTGTCCACCCCTCCTATATTTCGTATTTTTCTTGTTGCTGTTGTAACACTGGATGTAAGATTGACAACAATGTAATAACGTGCTTATATTCCTCATATCTAGCAATATTCAATATTCTTGCTTTCTGTTTACTATATGAGTCATGTTTGTATATATTGGTGAATTTGTGTTGCATTATTATACTCAATATAAAATCTGAATTTGGAGTTGAGCTAGTGTTTGTATATATATATGTTGGACTTGGAATTGACTTAGGAGAAAACACTCTAATCCTTCACTGTCACTTTCGTGAAAATTACGAGATTTAACTTTAGGAGCTATGGTTCTGTTGTATCGCCGCTGTTTGTATGCGGTGGATACCCAGATTAGTGTAGGATGAGTTTACGCTCGTGCTGGGATGCCGAGCCTGTGTTATGTAAGTGTGTAGACTGCTTCATATTGTCGGGTGCCGTTGTGGTTGACGGTGAACCCAGATTTTCTGTATATTGCATTAGATTGTGCCAAGAGCATGTGGAATTTGGTTGTTAGATCAGTTAGACCTTTTGCTTTGACTATAGCCTATGAGAGCCTGATTGAGCTCGGTAGAGACACGCTCGCATACTCGGATGGGCCGCGCCCACGAGTGCCGCTCCGGAGTCTGGCTATGTCGCGCTCCGTTGATGTCGTAGTAGTCCAGTTATGACTTCGCTCTCCACCGGCAGCTCTCGGGGTGGTGTTCGGTGTAGCATAGACCTGCGGGATGGGCATTTCGCCGTCCCCAGTGAGATTAGGTTAGAGATTGCATTTTTGCTATATCTACAAATAGCCAGTGTTGGTTAACGATAGTATAGTGACATATAGCTGTAGGGTTTTCAGCTTTCTTTACTATCTCTTGTACACCTTTCTGTAGACTTAGTGGGTGAGCCTTTGAGGTCGGTTACGGTACACACTAAGGACTATTCTATTTTGCAGTAGTTCTCACACCCAATTGTTGTCCCTTTTTGCAGAGTCTTCGTCTGTGGCTGCTGCTGTCGTTGATTCTGATCGTGGAAAGGGAGTCGCGAGCTAGAACCCTTCCAGCCTTATTGCTGTGCTAGAGGAGTACCTTTCACAGATAGTTTTGGGGTATTTTTTTGTACATCTGGTTGTTGCCGGGGTACTCGTTGGAGCGAGTTATGTAGTGGACTTTTTGTATGTACAGGAACCCCTCGAGGTTTTTATATATATACTATTTTCAGTTTAGAAGCTCTTACCTTGTGGTTGTATCTTGTTTTTGTTTACAGGTACAGTTATCGTTTCGAATATATGGAAAATTTCTATGTATACGGCGGGTTTGTTGGCGTGCCAAAGGAAACGTGGTGATCCGGAGCGTGACAGGAGCTCTACCAAACCGAATCTATGTATATCCCTAGCCTAATGTATGATGATGCACTTTCGAACTTTTGTTTGATGGCAAATATAAAAGATAAGATAAATGATTTAACTTATGATGAATTTTTAGAAGTTTTTATGATCTTTATAATAATATCCAAAAATTTGGTCCCAAATATGTTTTTTTAAAAAACAAAATACATCTTTGATCTCCAATTTAAATTTATTAAAATCTGAAAAGAAAAACTTAAAAAATAGAGTTAAGTTTACTAAAAAAGCAACTTGAGACCAAAAGTGACTATGAAAATCATAAAGAAATTATTTTATTTAAAGCTGAAAATGAATATCTAAAGAGGAATTTGATCGATTTAAGAAATAGTTTAGAAAGATTCATTAGTAGCACTAACGTTCTAAACATAATGTTGGGTAATCAAAGATCCTATTTGAATTAGACCAGACTTGGATGTCAACACAAGTCTAGTCAAAAAAAAAATATTTCTAAGATATTTGCAAAATATTTAAATGGCAAAAAAATGTGTTATGCATTTATCATAATAAAAAATGGCATCATATAACTCAATGTCAATTTATAAATAAATTTAAACTTAGACAACTTTGAATGGTGAAAGGTACTAACGCTACCTTTCACAAGTAGACCCAAATCCACTTTGGTACCCTTCTTAACTTGATTTTTTTTTTTCTATTTTTTTCTTTTTTTTTTCTTTTTTTTTCTTTTTTTTTTTAGTTAGGCTACACTCAACAAAGTGAAGTGACAAATAATACTTAGATAGCAGGTGCTCAAGGCACATGACGGACAACCTAATAAATTTATCGTCATTTGAGAATAGGGTAGGCACATAATCTTTGAAAATAACTCCAAAAAGGTCATATCATTGGAAAAGGCTCAACCGGTAATAGTTGTTTTAAAATTAATTATATTTATTTAGTCGAAATACTTAAACATAATCTATTGAGTATTAACCAATAATGTGACAAGGGATTGATCGTTAAATTCGAGTGACAAGGGATTGATCGTTAAATTCGAGTCAACCATTGTAGCAAAATTGACTATAACTCAAATTGTATTCTGTTTAAAGATCGTACAACCGAAAATGTATAGACAATATATTTGTGCAAGATTTCTCCGAGTAGAAAGATTTGTTTTTTTGGTTTTGGATAGTAATTTTTGGTTATAGCACTGGAGGCTTAGTCATGCAAGTTTGGATATCTTATCTAAACTTTTAAGAAAGGAGTTAGTTAAGGATTTTCGTAAATTTGACTACTTGAAAAATAGATTTTGTGAATGCGCTAAGGGAAGCTTGTCAAATCCTCTTTTAAGCCTAAAAATATCGTTTCTATTAATAAACCATTAGAATTTCTCCACATGGATCTATTTGGTTGAGTGTTACTAGTTTACGTAGAAAAAATTATGTTTTTGTGATTGTTGACGATTTTACTCGTTTTACTTGGACTTTATTTTTGTCATATAAAAATAAAGATTTTGAAATATTTAAAATTTTTATTAAAAGAGTTCAAAATGAAAAGAATTTGAAAGTTTCAAAAATTCGAAGTGATCATGATGGTGAGTTTTCTAATTGGAATTTTGACGATTTTTGTTCTTTATATGGTGTTAAGTATGAATTTTCGACTCCTAAAACCCTTTAACAAAATAGAGTCATTGAAAGAAAAAAAAAGATGCTTCAACAAATGGTCCACATAATACTTCCCAAAAATGATTTACCCATTTATTTTTGGGTAGAATTGTCAATCACTACAACAAAAACGGTCTATAGCGACACTTTTAAATGTCGGTATAGGTCAAAAAAAGTGCTGCTTGCTAAATTACCGACACTTTTAAAAAGTGTTGCTATATGTGGGGTCGCTAGGTATATAATGACAGTTAAAGAGTGTTGCTATAACCTAAAAAAGTGCTGTTAATTTAGCAACACTTATTTAAGCATCTAGTAACCGCCTGAACTCTATCTCGTTGGCTGCGGTGGCGAAGGAGGACGGGAGGGAAGGGCTCTTCGTTTAGAATTTCAGTGGATTGAGTTAGGGGAGAATGGGAGATGGTAATCGATTTTTCTTTTTTTTTTTTTCTTTTCTATTTGGAATCGAGCCAAATGGGCTGGGTTGGGTGGGTTGAATATAGTAACATTTTATTTTTTGTTGGATTCGGCTTTATATTTAGATATTAGTAGATGTTTTTTTAAATTTTGACATAAATGGGAGACTTAGACAAAAGTGTCCCAAACATGTGTCCCTATAACCTAATTCTGTTGTAATGAATACGGCCTATTATATTTTAAATCGTCTTTCTATTCGACCTATTTTGGACAAAACTCCATATGAGTTTTGGAATGAAAAGCCCTCCAAAATTTCATATTTTTGCATTTTTGGTTGTAAGTATTTTATTTTAAATACTAAGATGAAGGTTTATTTTTAGGATACTCAATTACCAGTAAAGTATATCGTATTTATAATTGGCGTACTTTAGTAGTAGAAGAAAGTATGCATGTTATGTTTAATGAATCTCACGTTAGAATGGTCTCGTATGATGAAGAAATCGATGAATTGAAAAGGATGATGAATAGGTGTCACATACCAGATTTTGGTATAAAAATAAAAATAAATAAAAATAGTGTGAGATACTATTTATATTGGAATTAGAGAAGTAAAACATAAGTCATAAATGACATGTGCTGAATCGGATTGGAAACAGAAGATTTAGAATTTTTTGTTGGAAACAGACAGATAAGTTAGCGGAAAATGCACAGTCTCAGAAAATTATGAAAATTGGAGAATAAGTCAGAAATATTTTTACGAGGCTAGATTTAAAGTTTCATATTTTTCTGACACCCGGAAGGTGAAAAATAAAATCCGACAAGTTATCTGCTAAAGATTACAGTTCGGCATAGTTTTCGGTGACCAAACGGGGTCGAAACTGGAAACTTAAGATATATTCTTACTCAGTATATTAAACCGAGCCTGTCTGTCAAATTTGAGCTCAAACGGACATTCAGAAGGGCTCCAACGAAAGTTATCAGATTTCAAGCTGCCCGGAAAGAATAGTGCATAGTTGAGGGACTAAGTTGTAAAAAGGGGATTTGTCCCTTTCTTCTTCCTCAGCCGAATGCAACACACACACACGACACACACACGCATGTAGAGGGAGAGAGAGAAACCTTCCTTTCTCTCTCTAAATCTCTCCCAAAATTGGTGGCCTTGGTGGAGATTGAAGCTTGGAAGTGAATCGCCTTCGTCTTCTTCATTTTCTCCATGGTTTGGAGATAGCCTTGAGGTGAGCTTTGATGCCCTCTCATGGTAGATCTTTAGAGCTTTGTTTATAATCTCTATAAACGGTTTTTTTGGGATCCTAGGATACTAATGAGATGTTTACTACTTGAATCTAAGGTTTATATGGTATATTTCTACAATAGATGAAACCTAGGGTTCAAAATGTAATTTTTGAAAATATGATGGTTTGATCTAAATTGAACCTATATAAACATAATTGCTAGGTAAACGAACGCGTTGGCGAAGACGGTTCGGCGATTCGTCAAGTCGTTACAAAGATATTGAAGAACAATGTTTGGAGCTTTGTTTCCACCTGTAGGGCCGAGGCGGCGTCCATAAATCGTGAAAGTGGATTCGGTGCTTCGTGGCACATAACCGAAGACCTATAATTACCGGGGTTGCGAAGCGGAGCACGGTTGGTGCGCAATTGCGAGTCTGGGCCGAGTCGGATAGCGGGTGCCGCGGGCGACCGATTGCAAGTGTCGACAAGCAATCGGAACGCGAAACGAGGTCGGTTGTGCTTACCGAAGCGACTAGGTCGCCTTCATGTCAAAGTAAACATGAAATTCATGTTGATGCATATGTACAAGTATAATGGTATTGTAGATGAGTTAAAGCATATAAATAGAATGTGCATGTTGATATACATATGCATGGTTAGAAGTGTGCTAAGGGCATCATGGAATATATGCTAGGTGCATGTAACATTATGTGAGCATGTTGGTTAAGATGCATGTACTAGATGATAGTTAATTATGCTAGTTGCTAATGGCATGTGGGTGCATTGGAATTATATGCAAGTGCTAGTTTCATGTCGATTCATAATAGAGCAAGTAAATGATAACATGTTGTAGATCTAACATGACATAATGAGAAATTGTTAAATGTATATACATGTTAGCATTATGTAATGCATGCTAGTAGTGATTGCATATTAATGCATCGGAACTATATACTAGATGATGACATAATGTAGAGATGCTAAGTAAGATACTTGATTGCATGTTGATAGACAAAATGCATATTAGCAATGTGAGCATGTGCATGAGGTTATGTAATTATAGAAACTCGCTGTGGACAATTAGGGACAACTAGATCGAGTGGCACCGAACCTAGTGTAATAACATAGGTCGAATATGAACCTAGGATTGAGAACCTAGGATGAATAAGATTGATGTTGAACCTAGTGTCGTGAACCTAGGCTAGATCGAGTGGCATTAACCTAGTGTCATGAACATAGGTTGACATTGATCCTAGTGTTGTTGAACCTAGAGTTAATAAAAATCTAGGTAGAGAGGTATTAACCTAGTTTAAAGAACATTGGTTATGTGATAAGGGCGTTAAACCGTGAGTCGGGTAGACCTAGGATAGAAAGTGTATTTGACCTAGATAGGTCGATATCATAGGGTTTGAGATTACCCTAGAGACTTGGAAAGTCGATTCCGGAATCTTAGGATTGTAAACTCGATAGTTCTAAAGCCGTGGGGGTAGTTGGCAATGTTCCCCTCCCACTGGATGAACTTCGAGGATGAGCTTAAGGCTGATTCGAGGCCGCGGGTCGAGTGCGGCAGGTTCCCCTTCCCGCCGGCAGAATCGTGCTTCGCTAGGGTTGAGTGTGGTATGTTCCCATTCCCTATCGGGGGTCTTCGGTTGCGGGTTGAGTATGTGGCATAATCCCCTTCCCACCGGAAAGATCCCTGACCACAGGTGTACACAGCTCTGGGCGACCCGTTGGCGAGATGTTTGTGGACTGAAGGCTGAGGTGTAGGTGAGAGGTCCTTCACCTTGAGCCGGATAGAGTGCGGACTATCCGCAGTTGATTGACTCGAGGCCGAGTCGGGTGGCTAGCTTGAATAAGGTAAATAGAAACCTTAGAGGCTAGTTGGATCTGAGCGAGATAGCGAGATAGAAGTAGAATCAAGAGATTTACTTATGATAGTACATTCTTGCATGAGTTGCATATTGCATAGCATTGTTACAGTTGCGAGGCAAGGTATGGTTCTATTACTTGCATAGTCAAAATATCTATCTATCTATTTATTAAACTACCCTGCAGTTGCCTCCTTTGAACCTGATGGCCGAGTTTTTCCCTTGGGTGGCCGTACCCACTAGGAACCATGGAGTTGGTTCTCACCCCACGTTGTTTTGGGGTGTTTACAGGTTCGCAAGTGAGCGGCGCAGTGACGCGAGGAAATGGCGTAGCTTCGTAGATAGCGCTCTACCCCAAAGACCAGAGCTAGCAGTACCCCGTCGACATAGCTTAGGAGTTAAAGAAATGAAAACAACACAATGTAACATAATGTATTAAAGATATAAATGTTGTAATAACTTAGATTGCATTTAGATGAAAAAGGAATGGTAGTTGAGATGTAAAATGCATGAATATGAATGAATGTAATAACATAGGATGTGTTTATATTATTTGATACCTTCCTTATGCAATCGTTGTATGTTGAATACTGTTCCTGTTTGGAACCTTCATATTGTATTGATTGCGATGCCTTGAACGTACAGGGGAGACTCTGTCCGCAGTACAGGGGAAACCATGTCCGTTCGGCGCTGGCGGCGCCGCGACCTCGGCCAAATAGGCGGATGGTCGTGGGCTGTGACAATAGGGCTTCTATTCGAATTGCTACAAAAGATAATGAATCACTTAATCATCACAAAATGATACTGAAACTGCATTTAAAGAAGGTGAAAAACCATCTAAATATGGTAAAGTCGTTCCAAAAAGTTAGAAGCATAAGTCTTCTCATTCTTTTGATCAAGTATTGGTGATTTATTAGAAAGTGTACACACTAGAGCCTCCGTTAGAGAAAATTGAAACAATTTGACTTTTCTCTCACAAATTGGGCCTCAAAACCTCGATGAAGCATACAATAATAAAAATTGGATCATTGCTATGCAAGAGAAATTGAATTATAAGTCCTCTCATTCTCTCGATCGAGTATCGGTGATTTATAAGATAGTGTACACACTAGAGCCTCCATTAGAGAAACTTGCAACAATTTGGCTTTTCTCTCACAAATTGGGTCTCAAAACCTCGATGAAGCATATAATAATAAAAATTGGATCATTGTTATGCAAGAGAAATTGAATTAATTTGAAAACGCGAACTTTGGACCATTGTAGCGTTAGAAAATTGTGTGAGATAAAACGCAGCGGAAAAAGAGAATCAAACTTATTTGATTTTTAAACCTCGAGATCCGATCTCAAAATACTAGGTAAAGAGGATCTCTCATATTGTTTAAGATTAAAGGGCGAAAAGGAAGATCTAATCTTCACCTTTGCACGGTAGATCTTTACCGCAATTTGATGATCGTGGAATTGGTTCTTTTAAAGCTGCACAAGCATCCGACCTCTATGGGTATCCACACGAGATCGCCGATATGATCGATATCCTACCGGGGTGCTAGCTCCCTTGTAGAGAACGTCTTTCTTTGCTAGAAGATCGAAGAGGAAAAGAGAGAGAGATGACAGCTAGGATTTTCTAAAAACTCCTGTATATTATGTAGAGAGATATAATCCTCTTTTTAATTATATAATAACCAGTAAGAATAAAAATAAATCTAAGTTTATTTTTATCCTTTCCTAAATTGGTTCAATTGATTAAATCCTAATTTAAATTGACTTGAACTCAATCCTAATTTGATCATATCAAATTAATAGTGCAATATTTGCACATAAATCCTCTCATAATTTACTAACTATTAGTAAGTCCTATCTTGCAGTATTTGTATTTTAATACCACTAATTTGTAACAATTACAGATTAATTTAATTATCAACATATTGACAATTAGGTCCTCCGGCAATTCAAAAATTGTGATCCAGCTTTTTGATCAGTCGCAACATTTTATGTGTGTGACCCCTTAGGTTCTATTCTATCTGATAGTGAGATATATTCTGATCGCTATCAACAATATCACTGAAACTTTTTTCAATGAGTTGGAATAATTCCAACTCTGCCCAATGAGAATTATCGATCATTCAGATAATTCTTATGAGTCTAACAATCTAGCAGTGATGCCTAACAGCATTGTCACGCCCTGGGGTTCCTTTTTTATTCAAAAGTAAAGCGGAAGTACCAAATTTTTTTTTTTTTTGAAAACCTGACCCCCAAGGTATGCCAGATCTGCCACAAATACAGAGAGTCCACTATTCACACGGACAGAGTCTCCCCTATATTTGCATGGCGTCGCACAAGTACAATATATACACTTCACCATATCAAGGACAACCACACATATGAACATCTACAGATAATCATATACCATTCACATTCATATTTGTTTCAACTAACAAGTATCCATAAAACCACAACTATTAGTTTAAAATGTTTTCTATCCGGAAACTCGTTTTGAAATACTAAGTCATGAAAACTACGAGAAAACATTTTTAAAAACTGTTTCCCACACGAAAACCTTTTACTTTTAAAACTCGCTATCACGAGGGGTAGAACATTATTTTTATTTCACAAAATCCACAAATCCTTTATTACATTCATAAATCCATATGAATTCAAAAGTGATAAGTCACCAAACCAATTAACTGTCTAAGTCATTTATTTAAATGTGTTGAGTTTGAGAATTAACCAAACAACGGGACGGTGGCACTATCGATCGCTAGACTCGCTCCTCACGAACCGTCCCACTAGGGCCCGCGACGTCACCTGTAATGGGGGTAGGTGGGTGAGAACATGAAAATATGTCTTCCCTCTCAGTGGGTACCGCAAGCCGACAAGGGCGAGGGATACTCACCAGTCAAGAAGGATAAACAACAATATGGGTAAGTGAAATACAATAGCAATGATAACAAATGAACAGGATATACAAATGCACAGCTACGGCTACTGTATGTATGCATCAATGGACAACGAGTCCAAAATACCTAATTTGGAACAGCCATATTGGTCCGCAACACCTCAGGCCCATGCTACAACTGCTCTAAATAGAAACAAGCCATATTGGTCCGCAACACCTCAGGCCCATGACCTCAGCATGAGCTCTTGGGTTTGAGAGCATATAACTCCTCTTGGGCTCACAGGCTGAAACACCCAACCAATTTTTCGAAAAAGAACACCTTCTTGCTGTGGATCAGACCGCTGGTGTTCGTGAAATGCGTACGAGCAGTGGCGATCGATGCTGATATGCTCAATAGCTAAACATTGGCAACTAGTCGACAATCCAACCCCTCAGGGTATACCGACTGTATAGGTCATCGAACTGTAAAGAACACAAGTACCGACCACTCAGGTCAACTAGGATAGAACAACTCAACATCCTACCGAAGTTATACAAATACAGACCACTCAGGTCAACTAGGATGAAACAACTCAACATCCTTCCGAAAGTATACAAGTACAGACCACTCAGGTCAACTAGGATGGAACAACTCAACATCCTTCCGAAGGTAAACAAGTATCGACCACTCAGGTCAACTAATATATATGCACAAGAACCGACAATAGGTCACAAGGACGACACGTCATGTATCGGTAAAATCCGGAACTAACCGTCAGCCACTTGCCGACAATCCTACCCCTCAGGGTATACCGACCGTATAGGTCATCAAGTAATCAAACTGACCAATTAGGTCACGATACCAATGCAGTACACCGACCGAACAGGTCATAGATATGGAGTACAACAACCAACCAATTAGGTCACGAAACAGATGCAACGCACTGACCGACTTGGTCACAATCTCACAAATAGTTACAAAACCGTTCTACTCTAAACATGATACAGAATATGTAAAGCAGCTAAGTAGAGGAAAATGGTATAGGTGCTAGGAAAATGGTATAGGTGCTAGGCTCAACAAATAGTAAATGAATGTAGAGTAACAACGGGAGAACAATGGTAAGAAGATATCACCGAGCGTACACCACTGTACCGACTTGAGATCGAAGCACCCACCTGTACGTATCTGGCACTTGTCATGACCCGGGGTCCCTTTTTGATTTAAAAGCATAGCGGAAGCGTCCAATTTTTTTTTTGAAAAATCTGACCCAAGGGTATGCCAGATCCGTCATAAATATAGGGAATCCACTGTTCACACGAGCAGAGTCTCCCCTGTATTTGCACGACGTCGCATAAGTACAAGATACAATTTCACTATAACAAAAACAACCACATATATGAACATCCACAGATAATCATACACTATTCACAACCACATCTGTTTCAATTAACAAGTATCCACAAAACCACAACTATTAGTTTAAAATGTTTTCTAGCCGGAAACTCGTTTCGAAATACTAAGTCATGAAAATCACAAAAAAAAAATTTTAAAACCGTTTCCCACACGGAAACTTTTTTTCTTTAAAACATGCTACCACGAGGGGTAGAAAATTATTTTCATCTCAAAGAAAACATAAGTTCTTTAATTCATTTACCAAAATCACATTTAACCAATGAAAGCCAACTGAACCATAATGTTTAAGTCATATCAACAGAAATAAAGAGGGTAGCAACTAAACAAAACAAACCGGGTTGGAAGCTCTATTGACCGCTACGAACGTGTCTCACGTCTCGTCTCAACCCTCACCGCCCGTAGTACCTGAAAAATAGTGGGGGAGGTGAGAACATGTAAACATGTCTCCCCTACAAGTGGGTACTGCAAGCCGACGAAAGCGAAGAGTACTCACCGGATCAGGAAGAGATAAATAAGGTCATGAGCAGATAACCAAATACAGTAGCCATAAACTGAAAGAAAGTAGAACAATAACAGAATATATAACTACCGCTACTGTAAAGAAGAACTGAATGCATACATGGATATCAAAACTATAGTGGTAAGACAAGTGTAAAGAAAGAACTGTAAGTATGCATGCAACAATCGCTACTATAGACATATGCGTCAACCAGACGTGTAGACCAAATATACCCAATCTGAAATCTGTGCTCAGTTAGTCCGCACCGCAGACCTCAAGCGTGTGCCCACTGCTACTCTACCATGCATATAACCCTTCTTGGGCTTACGGGTTGACACCTGCAACCATTTTTTCGGAAAAGAACATCTAGCCGCGGTGGATCAGACCGCTGGTGTTCGTGAAATGCAAACGAGTCTAGGGCGATCAATGCTGATATACTCAATGGCCAACCGTCGGCAACCAGCTGACAATCACCGCCCATAGGGGCAAACCGACCAATAAGTCATCAAACTGTATGGAAGCACAAGAACCGACCACTCAGGTCAACTAGGATTGAAAAACTCAACATCCTCTGAAAAGTATGCAAGTACTGATCAATAGGTCAACTAAAGTATATACGCAAGAACCGACCAAATGAATCACACTAATGTCACATCATGTATCACTAAAATTCAGAACTACCGTCAGCCACTAGCCGACAATCCTACCCCTCAGGGTACACCGACCTCATAGGTCATCAAACGACAAGAGTCACGAACTGACTGACTATATCACAAACATATCAAATAATGGATCTGCGTAAACTATAATTATCCGTCGGCAACTAACCGACAATCCCACCCCTCAGGGTATACCGACCTCAATGGTTATCGAACAACAGAAGTCAAGGAACCGACCGAATAGGTCATAGATACGAGATACAAGAACCGACTAACTTGGTCACCGGTCTCACATGAAATTATAAAACCACTGTACTCTAAACATGAAACAGGATATGCAGAACAGCTAAGTAGAGCAACAAAAAAATAAGGTATAACTACTCTACTCCTACTAATGATACTAAACATGAAAACAACGGAGTGGAGTACAATGAAAACAACATGGGTGCAAGGCTCAATATCTAATATGCAATAATAACCACAGGAGAACAAGGTAAGAGGATATCACCGAGCGTGCACCACTGTACCAACTTCGGATCGAAGTACCCACCTTTACGAATGTTGCATCTGTCTCCTGACTGCGGAAGAAAGTCACCCGGACCTAAGAAGGGTCCACCAGGTTAAAGTCTAACCCACACATAGCAAACACTAAAACCACAACCCCACAACTAATCCTATGGAGATCAATTTCCCAAAACCGACTACCGTAACTCGCCGGAAGTCTCAAAACCGCACCGGGACTTCGCCGAGACCCACGAGCTGTCCCGGAACTCACCGACTCACTCTACGAGTCACCCACTGCCACTAAATACAAATATTTGTGTGACATGGCAGCAAACATACCGCTTCACGTCGAAACGATTATCGTCGGATAATCGTTCCGATCCAGGTTCCCGGAAGTGTTAATTTCGACACCGGAATCCACCGTCGCTCACCCGTCATTTTCGAACCCCCGAAACGATGCGCGTGACCTGCCAACAAGGCTCAGCAACACAACAAAACATCACCAGGCACCGTCGGAATAATTCTAAACCGAAAACGCATTCCGCCAGCGGATTTTGCCGACAAACGCATCGGAAATCACTTTTCAATTTCCATAAGTGCTTGGGGCCTTGGACAATCAGTCCAGAGGTCACCCACAGCCTACAAACGCTGCCCACAGTGACCACAACCAACACAATTGCATAAAAGCCCTCTCGATTCCATGAAATCACATTATTTTATTTGATTTCTGGGCTTTTATGGTCTGTTCACGCAAACCAGAGGTCAATCAGCCAAGCCGAGACACCTGCTGGCAGGTCTCGACGTACCGAAGGCCATGCTCACCCTTCGGAGCACTGCCGGTCACTGTGGCAAGCGCACGATCGACGCGACGATCAGCGAAACAGCACGCACAGCGAAAAGAGTGCTTCTAACGTGCAAACCGGGGCACGGTTGACCCCAACGGAGGTGAGCACGATGTTCAGCACGAAATGAGGATGATCGTGCTCACTTCTACCATCATCGGGGTGCCCTCGGATCACTGAAAAGTTGACCGAAAACCCCAAACTGTGTGCTGTAATTTAAAAACAGCCTTACCGGAGCAGTGGGAGCTAGGGTTGGTCGCCGGCGGCTGGACGGTGGGCGCTCCGGCCGGGGAAGGGTGCGGCCAGTCGGAGGGGTTCGGGGCAGGTACTGGCCGGCGGCTGGTGGCAGCCAGTGGCGCGGCGGAGAAGATCAAATCCGCTAAGCAGCTCTCTGGTTCGAGGGCGACGGCGGCCGGGCTGCGACCAGAGGAGCTCGGGGCGACGACGATCTGTCGCCGGAGGCCGAGAGGGAGGTGGCCAGCTCGGCGTTGGGCAGCGGCGACGCACGGAGACAGTGCGGGCCCAGGTTCGGCCCGCACGAGGTCTGGGCCGCCATAAGGAGCCCGGGCGGTGTCCGGTGGCGCGCGGGGACAGCGAGGAGGCGTGCGGGAGGTCGCCGGAGGTCCAAGGAGGGTGGCGCGACCGATGGGGAGCGGTGGCGGTGCGCGGAGGCAGAGATCATACAGGCTCGGTCTAGGCTGACCGCGGGTGCCCGTAGGGAGCTAGGGGGCCTCCGGCAACGTGCGCTGACGACGGGGACGGCGGTGACGGCGCCGGAGATCGGCCTCGGCCTAGGGGTGAAAGATCCAAGGGTTAAGATGCTCCCCCGCGTTCAACAGTCGAGAAGAAGGCAATGTGGAGGGAGAGAGGAGTTGAGGGCTTGCCGGGGTTGCTTTTCCAGCGACCGAGGGTGTCCGCCGGTGGCTGGGGCGTGCGCACGGCAGGGTAGAGGGCTGCTGTGATGGCTAAGGTTAGCTGAAGGAGGTAGGGTGGACTAGGGTTAGGGTTTCCATGGTTGAAACCTTAAAACCCTATTTATATTAGATGTATAATTGCAGAGAAGTCCTCACACTGTCCACTAGTTTCAACTAAGTCCTCTGCCAGCACGTGCACTTTGCACGCAAGTCCCTCGACGTTCGAATTCGCGCAAAACGGCGCATAAAATATTGGGATTTTCGCGAAACCTCCGTTTTTGCCAATTCAACCCCTCAGCGAACTTTTCACGGTTCCTAAAGATCCGTCCGTCAGATTTCAGAACGGATCGCGCCAGCGCGTTCAGCACGACTGGGGCATCGAACCTAGCATTTCGTTTTATCCGATTTGATCGCCGATTTGCAACGAAACCATCCCTCTTTTCGATCCCCCAACAATACACACACATATATATATATAAATCCAATTAAACCCCTTTTTCTCGAAAACCATGCATCAGAACCCAAATCCGTCAGTTCCATTGGTTCCAGGATAGCCGAACCATTGAAAACGAGCTATTGGATCGCTATGAACGGAGTCTGATACGCGCCGGAAGCCAACTCTACACCGTGGCCTCTCCGGAAAAGTAGGTTACTATTCACTTTAAGTGATTAGTATTAATCGCGTAACTTCTCCATTCTAGCTTGTTTTCTCCTGAAACTTGATGAGTGCATGTGTAATTAAATTACACACAAAAACATCATCAACAGAGAGTTTAGCTACACTGTCAAAATCTCAGTCCTTACAGCACTGGTCTCACGATTGCGGAGACGAAATAACCGGACCTACGAAGGGTCCACCGGGTTAGAATCCAACCCATCAACATGTACTACTAACTCACAATCCTCACCAATAACCCTACGGAAATTGGTTTTCCAAAATTGATTGCCGAACTCGTCGGAAGTCTCGAAAATCGCACCGGGACTCTGCCTGGACCCACGAACTGTCTCGGAACACACTGACTTGTGCTAGGAGTCACCCGCTACCATTAAACTCAACATTTCGTGTGACTTGGCAGCGATTACACTATTTGTAGTGTTTCTGAGTTTTGGATAGGATTGGCTTCAGTGTTAGTGACTGGTCGACATATCTGGAGAGTGTCGGACTGAGTCAGAGTCATTTCTCCACGAAATGAATACAGAAATGGACTCGACGCACTCAAATAAGCAAAACTGGAGTTTTGCCAGTTTCGGGCGCTCATAATAGGTTTTGGGTTGCCCAGAACTTGAGTGCAGAACTGGACAGAACTGGAAGCCAATTCGGATTCGTGTTTCGGGCGCCCGGATGTAGGCCCGGAAGTTCACCTCGTGAGTATCGTTTTCACTCACACGTGGCTGGTGATAGGTGAGGTCCGCCGGAGCTGGTTATGGGCGCAGTGCACCATGGGCGGAGGAGCCGAGGGGAGATTTTTGTGCAGCCAGGAGGATTTGGACGCCTAGAAATAGGTTTTGGGCGCCCGAAAGTGAAGATTTCTGCAGGGGTACCAGCTTTGCAGCAATTATTCCTGAGGCTTTTTGGACCACATCAACACCCTATAAATAGGTAGAGTGCCCCCCCTTGCTGCTCTTTTCCTCCCTTCTTCACAGAGAAGTCCACTTTAGCCTTCCAACCCCTCCAAATCACTCAAATTGCATCAAAGGTCCACAAATTCAGCTTGAGTGCTAATTCTGCAGTTTTCCAGCGACGACCTTCAGTGTTTTGGCTCGTGTGCGACGTAGGAAGGTCGGATTGCGGTGAAACTTGGTTTGCTGGATTTTAGACTTCCAGAGGAATCCACAAAGCCTAGAAATGTAGATTTTGGCTGAGGTTAGCTTGGTTGTTTTTCCGTTCTCCTTTACTGTTGGTATTTTTGGGCAGAATTGTGAACTTATGGGTTTTGTTGATGCAATTCTTTGAAGAAGCTGTATTTTGGATCTGAGCTTGATCTTCAAGCATAGCACTCTACTTTTGGAACTTTACATTTTCGAATTTAGAGTTTAGAAGGTAAAGTTAGCATTGCAATTTGGTTAAATTAAGCTTAAGTGCTGAAATAGTGCTAATTGATAGATTTCAATGTGTAGAGCTTGGATATAGCTTAATTGCTGGTTTTGGAGGATTTCGGCTGATCCAGCAGGGATTAGCATTGGTTCAAAACCCCTCTTTGCTGCCAGGGTTTAGCATTTGAGGTGGGTGTTTCATCGATTTCGCTCCTAAGTGCTTATAGTCGACAGGTATGATTTCGGTTATTGTATATCATGTTGTAGCTCAAATTCATTGATTGTAGCATGTATGAAATCTGAATTGGGAGCATGACTATTTAATTAGATGAAGATACATGTTGGACTTGGAACTTAACTTAGGAGAAAACCAACGATTCGACCTGTCATATGATTCCACTACATGATTTAGCTCTAGAAGCCGTGGTTTGATTGTATCGCTGCTGTTTCAGCTCGGTGGATACCCGGGGTAGTTTAGAATGCATTTACGCTCGTGCTGGGATGTCGAGCTTATTTTTACAGCAGATTTAGGCTGTTTCAGATTGTCGGATGCCATCGGGGTGGACAGTGGACTCAGATTTCTATTTTTTGGTCTCAGATTGTGCCGAGGGCACGTGGGTTTGGTTTCTAGACCTGTTTTGACCCTAGCTATTTGACTTTTGCTTGTTAGAGCCTGATTGAGCTCGACAGAGATACGCTGCATACTCGGTTTGGTAGCTCCCACTAGTGCCACTCCGGAGACGGGCGCTGTGCTTTTGCGTTGGTGTCGTTCGTGCAGGTTGGACTTGCTCTCCACGTACTGGTTAGTGTGGAGGTAGCTGTATTGTCGCGATCGGGCGGGACGCGTGTGTTCACAGTCTCAGGGACGGGTATGATTATAGTCCTTATTTGAGATTGGGTCTGAGTTGACACTGTTCTATAGATGATTAGATGTATAGCATGATAGTATAGTGGCATATAGCTGTAGATTTGTTCCAGCTTTCTTTACTATTCCTGCTTATCCCTGTAGACTTAGTGGGTGGACCGATGAGTTTGAGGGCGGTACCCACTGAGAACTACTTGTTTTTACAATAGTTCTCACGCCCTGTTTTACCAGTGTTTTTGCAGAGCCGTCGCCTTCGGCTACTACTGTTGCTGATCTTGATCGTGGCAAGGGCGTCGCTAGTTAGAGCCCTTCCAGTCGAGTCACAGAGCTAGAGGAGCACCAGCTACAGGTAGTTGTAGTTTTTGGTCTTACATACAGTTGTTATATCTCGCCAGAGCGAGTGTTTGTTTACTTGGATCACATGTATGTATTGAACCACAGTTTATATATTTGGTTTATTTTTCCTAACTGCTCTATACTACTGTTTGTAGTATTATAGGTACTTCTATTTTTTTGCTTCGTATACAGGAAAAATACCTACGTATACGGCGGGTCTGTTAGCGAGCCCGGAAAAACGAGTAATCTAGGCCGTGACAGGTTAAGTTGGTATCAGAGCTTAGCTGTAAGTCGTTGGGACCTAGAAACCCTAAGTTGGCAAATCTTAGGAAAGCAAGGCGCGAGGGGTCCGCTCCTCCAAAATCCAGGACGCATGCCCTCAGTATGTCCTCGAGAGTCTGAATGGTCCGCTCTGACTAACCATCTGTCTATAGGTGAAATGCTGTGCTGAAATGTAACTGTATCCCCAAGGCTGTCTAAAGGCTCGTCCAAAAATGCGAGACAAATCTTGGGTCTCGATCTGACACAATCGACGCAGGCACGCCATGCAATCTCACTATCTCATCCAAATACAACTGAGCGAGTCTCTCCCTGGACCAAGTGGTCTGCACTGGTAAGAAGTGAGCAGACTTGGTCAGTCTGTCCACTATCACCGAAATAGCATCGAAACCACCCTGTGCTCTAGGCAACCCCACGACGAAGTCCATCGTGATCTGCTCCCATTTTCACTCGGGCACTGACAGACTCTGAAGCTTGCCAGCAGGTATCTGATGCTCTGCCTTTACCTGTTGGCAAGTCAAACACTGAGCCACAAATCTGCCAATGTCCTTCTTCATTCCATTCCACCAGAACTGTGCCTTCAAGTCCTTATACATCTTGGTTCCACCGGGGTGAACCGTATAAGGTGAACAATGAGCCTCTCTCAAAATATCCTCTCGGATCTCTAAATCCATAGGCACACACAGTCGGTCCCTATACCACAGTACTCCCGAACTGTCCACTGCAAAGCCTTCTGCCTGTCCCCTATTCAGCTGCTTTCGAATCCTCAACAAATGCGGGTCTCCACTCTGTTTCTCTCGGATCCTATCCAACAAAGTGGGCTGCAAGACCATAGACATCAATCTCGCAGTAGACCCAGGGGACACAATCTTGAGTCTCAACCGCTGCAGCTCCTCGAGTAACGGCCTTTACTGAGTAATCAACAAACTCAAGCTCTGCACTAACTTCCTGCTCAACGCATTTGCCACCACATTCGCCTTGCCGGGATGATACTAAATACTAATATCATAGTCCTTCAGTAACTCCAACCACCGACGTTGCCTCAGGTTCAACTCCCTCTGGGTGAACAGATACTTGAGACTTTTATGATCAGTGAAAACCTCGAAGTGCTCGCCATACAAGTAATGCCGCCACAACTTCAAGGCAAAAACTACCACGGCAAGCTCTAAGTCATGCGTAGAGTAATTCTTCTCGTAATCCTTTAACTGCCGTGAAGCATAAGCAATTACCCTACCATGCTGCATCAGCACACAGCCAAACCACTGTGCGATGCATCACTGTAGATCACAAATTCTTTCCCCATCACTGGAAGGGCAAGGATAGGAGCTGACATCAACCCTGTCTCAACTCATCGAAGCTCCTCTGACAATCCTCACTCCAGATGAATCTAATCCCCTTTCGAGTCAATCGAGTGAGGGGTGTGGAAAGCTTCGCAAAGCCTTCCACGAACCGACGGTAATATCCTGCTAGTCTCAGGAAACTCCTCACCTCCGTCACCGTCATCGGTCTGGGCCAATCCCGAATAGCATCAATCTTCTTCGGGTCTACAGCTACTCCAACAGCAGTAATCACATGGCCCAAGAAAGCAACCTCCCGCAACCAGAACTCGCACTTCTTTAACTTAGCATACAACTTCTTTTCTCTCAGAAGTTGCAGCACAATCCTCAAGTGCTCCTCATGCTCGGTATCACTCTGGGAGTATATCAAGATATCATCAATAAAGACTACCACAAATCTATCCAAGAACGGTTTGAATACTCTGTTCATCAAATCTATAAATACGGCAGGGCATTCGTCAATCCAAAAGGCATCACTGTAAACTCCTAATGCCCGTACCGAGTCTGAAAAGCCGTCTTGGGAATATCCTCGGCCCTCACCCTCAGTTGGTGGTAACCTGACTGGAGATCAATCTTTGAGAAGACACAAGATCCTTGCAACTGATCAAACAGATCATCAATGCGCGGCAAAGGATACTTGTTCTTGATGGTCACTTTATTCAGCTCTCGGTAATCCACACACAACCTAAGTGACCCATCCTTCTTCTTCACAAATAACATCAGCGCTCCCCAAGGCGACACACTGGGTCTCACATACCTTTTATCCATTAGATCCTGAAGCTGTGCTTTTAGCTCTCTCAGCTCTGCCGGTGCCATCCTGTAAGGTACCTTCGAGATTGGTGCAGTTTCAGGAACTATATCAATCACGAATTCAATCTCCCTTTCCGGCGGCATCGTCGTCAACTCCGGGGGAAACAATCTGGAAACTCGTGGATTACAGGAATATCCTCGAGTCCTGGAGTCGCCGTAGGTACCTCTACAATAGTTGCTAGAAAAGCAACACACCCTCTACTCATCATCTGTCGAGCCCTCGCCGAAGATATCCTAGTGGCAAACAATGTACTGCTGCAGCCTCTAAAAGCGAACTCCTCCATGCCGAGCACAACGTCAAAGTCTTGTAGTTGCCCTAGCACCAGCAGGTCTGTGGGCATGATCAACAAATCCAACTGCACTGGACATAACCAACAACACTCTGCAACCTGTAACACATGGTCAGGGATCTGCACCTCTCGTGCCTGTGACAATGACCCTAACTCTAGACTATGCAACAATGCGAATGCTCGGCTAACCAAAGAATGCGATGCATCGGTATCAAAAAGTGTACGAGCTCTAATGCCAGAAATCAAAATGATACCTGCCACCATTCGATCGGCTGCTGTAGAGTCCTCTACCTGAGCTGCGTAGACTCTGCGACTCGGAGCCTGCTGTCGCCACTCACCCTAACGCGGCACAGATGCTCTATCCTCCTGGCGGTAACTCGGTGGTGTCCCGTAAGACTGCGTAGGTCCTGGCTGTGCTGATGCTGATGATGGTGCTGGTGATGCTGCTCGGGGACAAGTTGCCCTTAAATACCTTGGCTGTCCATATCCATAGCATCGACCCTTTCGCTGCTCGCACTATCGAGGCCAGTGTGGTCTCCCAGAACGCTGACGCCCCGAAGCCCCACGACCCTGAGAGCGTAATCGTGGAGGTCTCGGCGGACGCCTGCTGCTCGACTGTCCCTTGTCGTCTGGAACTAGGTACTTCCTGTCCTGACTCTGCCCCTGCAACTGAGTTCGCTCACGGATCGATGCATCACCTCTCTCAACCCAAAGTGCCTGCTCCAAAGACGCGTCCAAGGTCCTCAACCTCTACATCTGGACAAACCTGAAGATCTCGGGTCTCAAACCCTACTCAAATAGATATACCCTGTGAGCCTCGTCTCGAGCCACAAACGGAACAAAGTTCAGGAGTCGAGTGAACTCCCGAATGTACTCCTGAACTGTCCGCTCTTCCTGCTAGATCCTCTTCAAGTCCTCCTCGAGCTTCTGTTTCATACTGTTGGGAAAATACATCACGAATAGCATTCCACAGAACTCGTCCCACCTCATCTGTGAAGCCATCAACCCGTAGTCTCGCCTCACTCTCCTCCACCATGCATGTGCGTCACCTGCAAAGCAATTGACTCCCAAGTGTACCTGCTCCCGCTCAGGAATAAATAAATCCTCAAATAGTTTCTCTATCACGCTGACCCAGCCCTCGACAATCCAAGCCTCAGTGCAACTGCCATCATAAGTTGGCGGATCAAAACGACGGAAGCGGGCAAGTCTCTTAGCCATCAGCTCCTGCTCAGCCGGAGTCAGCTGTGGGTCCTCACCAAAAGCTGCAACTGGCGCTTGTGGAACTGTCACTGGTGAGGGTACTGCTGCTGGTGGGGGTACTGCTGCAGCTGGTGCTGTCACTGGAGTAGACGGAGGTGGAATTGGCTGCTCTGGTACTGTGCTCTGGGGCGGAGCTAACCTCTCACACATCCTCTGTAACAACTCCCCCTGCTGTCTCGTCACCTCTGTCAAGGCAGCCAACTGCTCCCTCAAGTCAGGGGGTGCGCTCGCCTCTGGTCGTGCACTCGGCTCTGCTTGCTCAGGCATCTCAGGAGGTGCGGCACGATCCCGCAACGACGGTCGACCACGACGTCGATACATAGCTGCCAAGAAACGAAAAGAGGGTCAGATAAAACACAAACACTCTCGACCTAATCAAACGAAAGTCCAGAAGGCGGCCCCTGTTTCTACTCAAAATTATGTCGTCTGCAGCAAATATAATTTTTCTAGATCGAAACAGACGCTCCTTCAATCACTCACTCTACTCTAGGAGAGTCAAAATTATTCAATCATTGACTTTCGCGATAAATCACGCATCTCGCATTTTGCCCTCTTAAGGTTTACCAAACTTAAGGTTCCTAGCTCCCAAAGACCTAATACTAAGCTCTGATACCAGCTTAATCTGTCACGCTCCGGATTACTCGTTCCCCGGGCGCGCCGACAAATCCGCCGTATACAAAGAAATTTCTCCTGTATACAAAGCGATAGCTGTACCTGTAATCATACAACACTACAACCAGTAGTATAGAGCCGCTAAAAATAAAACAAGTATATAATAATAATGGATCAGTACATACACAGTATCCAGGTACAAAACTCTCGCTCTAGTGAGGTATAACATCAGTATGTAATGAACCAAAAACTACAAATACCTATAGCTGGTACTCCACTAGCTCTGGCTTGTCTGGTAGGGCTCTAACTCGCGACGCCCTTGTCACGATCAAGATCAGTAGCAGCAGCAGTAGCCGAAAACGACGGCTCTGCAAAACGAAAGGAAACAACTGGGGGTGAGAACTACTGTAAAAACAAGTAGTCCTCAGTGGATGCCACCCTCAAAATCATCGGTCTACCCACTAAATCTACAGAAGGGAGCTGGGATAGTAAGAAAAGTTGGAACAAATCTACAGCTAAATGCTACTACACTATCATACTCTAACACTAACAATTTGTAGAAAATGTCAATCCTGACCCAATCTCACTAGGGACTGTAAGTATACCCATCCCAGGGACTGTGAACACACCCGTCCCGCCTGTCGAAGCTAAGGCTACCTCCACATTAACCAGTCCGTGGATAGCAAGTTCAATCAGGACATCTCGACACCAATGCAGAAGCACTAAGCCCGACTCCGGAGTGGCACTCGTGGGCGCTACCCAACCAAGTATGCAAGCGAGTCTCTATCGAGCTCAATCAAGCTCTCACAGGCTATAGTCAAGTAAACATGGTTCCACTAGTCTAACAACCAAAAGTCACGTGCCCTCGGCACAATCTGATGCCAAAACGGCAATCTGGGTCTACCGTCAACCCCGATGGCACCCAACAGTCCAGAACAGTTTGAATACTACTGTAAAAATATACTCAGCATCTTAGCACGAGCGTAACTGCAATCTAAACTACCCTGGGTATTCACCGCTCTGAAACTGCGAGGATACGTATATCTACGGCTCCTAGAGCTAAATCCGATAGTTTAAGCATATGACAAGTTTAAATCGCTGGTTTTCTCCTATGTCATATCCAAATCCAACATGTATGAGTCTCTAGTTAATATACTATGCTCCAATTCAGATTTTAATCATACTAAAACAGTGAATTGAGCATTACAATAAGCGAAAACACATGCCGAGTACATGTCGACTATATAAAAACATAGAGTCAAATTGATGATTAACCTACCTCGAAAGCACGTCCAATCACGGCGATACGTCGAAAGAAGTGTAACCGCACGCTCGTCCGGCCTCCCCACGGCGCTACCACGACGAACGCACGCTCAAACGGCTCCGCGGCACGATGTCGGCGACGATCCAACTCCACCCGAGCTCCTCCTCGAATCGCCCAAGCTAGAGAGAGAGAGAAGAAGAAGAAAAGTAAACACCTCCCTCTCAGCTCAACTACATGCCTATATAGCCATGGGAGAGAAGGTGACACGTACGAGGCATGAAAAGACCAAAATGCCCTCTCACCTACCCTGGTGTACCGGTACACGTGCGGTTGTACCAGTACAAATGGCAACCCGAGAGCAGCTGCGCAGAAATATGCACAGTGTATCAGTACACCACTGATGTTGTACCGGTACAACAAGCAAAAAATCCTACATTTGTAGGTTTTCAGGCTAATCTCCTGCTCTCGCGTTGTACTGAGTCCGTTTTGCGTCTATTCCGCGCCAATGCGACTCAGACTTGTCCCAACATTCTCCTGTCGTGTCGACAAGCCTCAACTGCTGTACTCCAGGGATATCACAACGGGCCCAGGTTCGGCCTACACAAGATTTGGACGGCCGCAGAGAGTGAGAGCGGCGGCCGGCGGCTTCGGGGACGGCGGCGGTGGCGCGCGGAGGGTCGCCGGAGACCCTAGAGGTCGGTGCGACGGATGGAGGGTGGAGGCAGTGCGCGGGCCTCAAGCTGGGTTGAGCTCGGTCCCGGTCGAGTCTGGGCTGGCCGCAGCAAGCACGGGCGGCGCCGGCGACGCACGGGGATGGCAGAGGCCGGCGGGGACGACGCCGGAGGGGAAGTCTCGGCCAGAGAATGTGATCACCCAGGTATTTGATGATCCCTGGATTCATGGGCCAAAAAGGAGGCAAGGTAGAGAGAGAGAGCTGGTGGGAGGCTGAGGGGAGGTTTTCCGCCGGCTGGGGATGCACGTCGACGACCGGGGTGCACGCACGGTGTGGGCACAGGTGAAGTGGGTCGGCTAGGGTTAGCTGGGGGAGGTAGGGTGGACTAGGGTTAGGGTTTTCTTTGTGAAACCCTAGCACTTATATAAATGCATAGGTGTATATTTGCAGAAAAGTCCCTCCCGAGCTTCATAATTTTAGCCCAGTCCCTGCCAGTGCGTGTAATATGCGCGTACGCACCTCGACATTCAAAATCATGGAAAACGGTACATAAAATATCGCGCTTTTCGCAAAATTACCGTTTTGCCATAAATGGCCCCTCCTCGATCAACGTGCGATATCAGGAGATCTGTTCGTCAGATTTGCGAACGGACTGCACCAGTGCGATCAGCACGACAGTGACAACAAACTCACAACTTCGTTTCGCCTCGTTTGGTCATGGATTTGCGACAAAACCTATCCTCTCTCCAACTTTCTAAAACCACACCTAAAATATAAGTGTAAATCCAATAAACTCCCTTTATCTCGAAAACCATGCATCAATCCTAAAATCCATCAGTGCCATTGATTCCATAATAACTGAACCATTCAAAACGAGCTATTGGATCGCTATGAAAGGAGTATGATACGCACCGGAAGCCAACTCTACTTCGTGGCCTCTCCGAAAAACCAGATTACTATTCACTTTAACTGAGAACTAAAGATCGTGTAAAATCTCCGTTCTAACTCGTTTTTCCCCGAAACTTGACGAGTGCTTTTGTAATTAAATTACACATAAAAACATCGTCAATAGAGAGTTTAGCTACACTGCCAAAATCTCAGTCCTTACAAGCATGTAGTGATATTCCAATAGAATGTAATACTGAACCTCTTGATGCAGTTACCGTATGATACAGTCATTCTATTAAAAGTCCTGATTAGTGGGAGGTCATGGAATAACTCATCAAACACCATCGTTTGTCATATGTCAAATTTATTCGACTCGAGTTTCTAATATTGGAAACTCTTTCCGCTATTTGTTCTATTTTGGCCAAGATCTTCTAAACTCGATCTCATAAATCACATAGGACTAACGCCCCTGTGATGCCTCAACTTTCCAGGAGGTCACCCATCCTGGGACTACTCTCGTCCTAGCACGCTTAACTCTCTTAACTTTTGGACCTAACCACCGCACAAAATATTTAAGCTAGGTTAAGAGTTTTAGCCCTATTATATTTTATATATAGAATAATCCGAGGTCTCACATTATTTTCCCTTTTGAGCCGTGACGTTCTCGTCAGACTCAGACTCACAAATACCAGACGATGTGAGACTCGTCACTAGCCTAAACCGACCTTATGGTAAGCAGCACTCCACCTACAACAGTTAACAGTATGAGAGTCTTGCTCTCCCTGCTGTATAATCTTGGCTCAACCGAGACTTACCTCACACTTTTGGTTAGTAATTGGCTCTGATACCAACTGTGACACCCCAATTTTCTAGAGGGTCACCCATCCTAGGACTACGCCCGTTCTACTACGCTTAATTCTTTTAACCTCTTGTGCCTAGCCACAGCCCAAAATGCTTAAACCAGGTTAAGAGTTTTAGTCTTATTTTATCTTATATATAGGACTATCTGAGGTCTCACATTCTCTCCCCTTAACTGTGATGCTCCAACGTCCCAGGAGGTCACCCATTCTAGGACTACTCCTTTCCTAGTATGCTTAACTCTTTTAACCTTTTGGGTTTAGCCACCACCTAAAATACTTAATCCGGGTTAAGAATTTTAGCCCTATTATATCTTAGATATAGGACTACTCAGGGTCTCATAGCCCCTATCTATCAAGGCAGATAAATTCCATATAGGTGCACACCCCTATTCCTACAATGAACCTACTGCAGCCAGCATGCACCAGAAGAACCTGAATGGTTAGGGACCAAGTGTATGTACAGTCAAACTACAGTAACCTTATTGTGAATAGCCGAGGCACCGCATGTCAAAGGACCAGTCACACTACTACAACATTGAGTAAATCATGAACGAGTGAATAGACATCCAAGTAACTTCTTACATCGGTCACGCTTAGTACCCTTGTTCTCTAACAACCATCTGCACATCCGCTAGCTCTCGTGTCCCCACACTGTTGACTCGCGACTCATCTATCCAAAACGGAAAGCGACCTATGCACCAATCTCACAGAATCAATCACCATCCCGGTGATAATCCATCGATCGGGAGCATTTAGGAATTAACTATCAATAACACATGTCTCAAATTCTCAACTCCCGAGAATACGTGTCATCATTTTATTAATTTCTTAAACGATTCATAGACACGTACACAACACGAATAAAAATAAAAATCCAAATTTATTCATAATATATGAAATCAAATATAAATTTATATCCTAAAAAGAATACATATGTCAGCCTATTTGGCTTCTAGGGCATACATCTAGCGTATAGAAAGATCCGTTGACCATCCTATAATTAGTGCAAAATAGATTTTTCGAAACAAGAAAAATGAAGATGGTGTTGTGACTCGAAACAAAACCAGATTAGTGACTTAAGGTTTTAACAATTTTGATTAAACGTTTGCACGGGTGGCCCAATTTAAAGCAATTCAAATTTTATCCACTTTCGTTTTTTTAAAAAAAATAAATTTATTTCAAATGGATATAAAAAGTGCATTTTTAGATAGATTTATTAATGAAGGGATTTATGTTGAACAACAAGCGAGATTTGAAAATCACACTTGACAATCACGTTTTTAAATTTTGTAAAACACTTTATGGTTTAAAACAAGCACCAAGGGCTTGATACGAAAGACTAAGCTCATGATTTTTAATTTCAAAAAAAAATTAGGATTCGCAAAGTTGACACCATATTATTTATTAAATATTTCAATTATGATTTTCTTATTATTCAAATTTATGTTGACGATATTATTTTTGGTGCTACTAATGAAATCTTGTGCAAAGAATTTGTTAAGTTGATGCAGGATGAGTTTGAAATAAGTATAGTTAGCAAACCAAACTATTTTCTTGGATTTCAAATAAAACAAATGCATGAAAGAATTTTTCTAAGTTAGATAAAATATGTTCGTGACTTTATTAAGCGATTGGAGTGAACAATGCAAAACTTTCAAACACCCTGATATATAAAACAACAAAATTAGATAAGGATGAGTCAGAAAAATCAGTTGACACTAAGTTGTATAAAAGTATGATAGGTAGTTTATTTTATTTAACTGTTAGTCGCCCTGATATTATATATATTTTTTGTCTTTATGCTCGTTTTCAAGTGAATCCTAAAAAAATACATTTAACTGCGATTAAAAGGATAATTCACTTCATGAAGGGTACCTTAACCTTTGATTTGTGGTATTCTAGAATGGGCTCTTAATTTTGATTTAGTCGGTTATATCGATGCCGACTTTGCGGGTGGCAAAGTCGATCGAAAGAGTATAAGTAGATCCTATCGTAGGACACTCGCTTGTATCCTGATAATCCAAAAGGCAAAATTTTGTAGCACTTTCAACGGTCGAAGCTCAATATGTAGTTGCCGAAAATTTTGTAGCGCTTTCAACGGCCGAAGCAATTGGAGTGGAGTTTATTTAATTTTTATTACATTTTCAAATTGTTTGTCCTTATTAAAAAGAGGAAAGATTGTTGGATTTTATCCAACAATAAATTTCGATGATAACAAACAAATTTTACATTTAGTTTGTCACAAGTAGTTTCATGTTTTAGTTGGATATGAAATGACTCAAGCCGAACCTAAATTGATCAAAAGTAATCATTCAATTAAATTATTCAAAATGGCCCAAACGAGATCAAATTGTACCATATTAGATACAAGTGTTAAAAAATATTTTGAAGGATTTCTTGCAATTTTATTGGGTTTGAGCCCGTCAACCGAATCAAGTTGACCAATCTACTACATATGCTTGATTTGAGCTTAATGTCAAATTGCTATTATTTTTAATACAGTATGAATTCAAAAGTGGTTTGATATATGGTATATATACTAAAAGGTGATTTTATTATGACATGATTTCAAATAGTATAAAATATGATATAAATTAGTTTTACAAATATAATATGAATTCAAAAAGGCTTTATATTTTTGGTATTAATTCAATAGCTTTTTTAACAAATGTGGAATAAATTTAAAAAGATTTTATATTTTTGATATTATTTTAAAAGGGTTTTACAAATATAGTATAATTTCAAATGAGCTTTTCAAATGTAATAAAATTTCAAATGTGTTTTGCAAATATGGTATGAATTCAAAATAATTTTGAAATTAATTCAAATGCATTTGCAATTGGTTGAAATTCAAATTAAAAATCAATTATCCTTTAATCATGCTTCTATTCTAATTTATGACAAGCATATTTAGAGGGAGTTTGGATATTGTTTGAGACTCAACTTCAAATTGAGAGAATATTTTCTAAATCACAATTGTTCTTAATTTATTTTGTAATTGTGAGTTTTATTATGAGAATTATGATAGAAATTTTGTAAAATGTGACTGTAAATTGCTTTAGCCTTGCCATTTTCAAAAGGCCAAATGATAGTGATTAAATTTGTATCTCGAGAAGAAGAATTAAGGCCCGAGCTACGTACAATAGGCAGGAAAGCCGAATCAAGATAAATCATCTGTATTGTATAAATTTGTTTGTCTTTTTTCCTTTCTTTATTTTAAAGTTTAGTTGTCAACTAATTCAATCCTCCTCTTAGCTAGATGCCATTTGATACTTCAAAAGTACTGTTAATTAACTCAAATCAAATAAATTAAAAGATTGGACAATAAAATAAATTTTTTGAAAAATTTGAATAATCTATTTAAAATGGTCTGATAGTTCAGATAAATTCTATATAAGTTCATTTTTTATTTTTTTAATAATTTTATTTATTTTTTTAATATTAATATGTTCTAAAGTTTTTTTTTTTTTTTTTTTTTTTTTTTTTGAACTTAGACGATGGGTCCATCTCGGTTAAAGAGTGTACAGTGGCATTTTTCATTTGCTCAAAAGAAAACAAAGATATCTGAGCCGGCCGCCACGTGTTAGTGACAATAACGTAGTCTGAGTGCAGTCGAGAACATTCGACCTTTCTCTTCTTACGTCTTCCGAACGTGGGAAGAACCTCCCACAAACATCATCGCCTTCTCCCCTCTTCTCGTCTCGTCTGGTCTCGTCTCGTCTCGTTGTTATATATAGACCTCATCAAAATCCCAGCAGGATATCCATATACATATACATACATATATAGAGCCCAAAACCCAATATATATATATCACTCCATTTAATTATTCTCGCCCTCTGAATATTATAACTTAATTTAATTATTATAATAATAATTTCCGCGCGACAAATGGCAACCGCCGTGGCTCAGTACTCCCTTTGCCCCGTTTTCGCTCTCAGTTCGAAGAACTCGGCGAGGTCTGTGGTGACGTTGCCGACTTCTTCTTCTTCTTCTTATAAGGTTCGGCGACACCAACGCCGTGGCCTTGTCACGGCTCTCGCAGCAGAGGAGAAGCAGGAGAGCCCTTTCCTCAATGTCGAGGTCCAGGATCACAGCGGCAAGAGCAGCAGCACCGCCGTCGAGCGAAGGAAGACCCCCGGCCGCCGCCGCTCCGCCTTTGAGCTCGCTCCTTTCGGTAAGCAACTAATCTTACGGGTTAACTAGGATGTGTATCGATCCCTACAAATTAAGTGATAGAATTATATTATTTATTTTTACAAAATTTTAGTTTTCTTCGTTTGCAAATTTATTTCTCTCCGTGACTGGTTAGAGTCAGTGTTTTTTTTTTTTTTTCTATAAAATGACCATTTTATTCCGGAGTTTTTTTTTGGGTGAAAACTACAAGAAATAAGTATCTATATATAGCTCTCAAAAACTTCTAAAATAATTTTTACATATCTTTAATTATTTTTTTTTGTTTCAAATATACATCACTCGTAATTTTTTTTATTCAAAAATAACTCTACTATTAATACCCGTTAAACTATCTCAGATTAAATCAGAGTTAAATTTTTACCAAAGTTAAAAGAAAATTAAAATATTTACTTTTCTTCTAACTTACGGACAAATAAGAAAAATTGGTAACAGTAGAAAGATATATTTGAAAGGCTAAAAAATTAAAATAATTTTTTGCCCTTAAATTAAAGATAATTAAGAAAAGCTGGCGACGGTAAAAAATTATATTGAAAGGATAAAATAGTAATTTTATAGAAAAATAGTTGTTTCTAACCGTTTACGACCAAAAGAATCTACGCTATGCATATATTTAAAAAAATTTGAAATGTTGAAAGGTATTTTTATATTACTCTTTTAAGTGGGATAAATAAAAAAAACCTGAAATTTTTATAGAGTATATAAGCAATTAATTGACCCAAACTATAAAACTTACTAGCTAGAACTATATATGGATCATTCTAAGTTAGCTATTAGCACTTTTAAGACTTTGATTTTACCATGTAATCTTTCACTCTATTTGATTTCTCGACGGCACGTCTAGTTTAAAAATTTGGATGCTCATTTATCTTTATAAATTTAATTAGTATACTAGCAGTAAGTAATTAATAATAATTAGCGTAAATTATGAAGTTAGAGTGCTCTTGACTGACTAATCAAAAGAATTGAAAGGTTGAATAGTAAAATAAAAATTTTGAAAGAATGGACAACCGATGCAACATAGTTCGTAGTTCAGATAATTTATATTTTTTTATTTCTTTATTATATTTAAAATTATTTATTAGTATTATTGTACTTTTATATTATTTTGCGAGAACTATAAATTATAACATTTAATTATTTTTTTAAAAAGAGATATTTCTTATAAAGACATGATGGTCTAATTAAATTAACCTGCAGAACTTATTAGTCAACTAGCAGTCAATTCGTGGGGAATATATATATTTGCATATTTTAAAGTTTTAGAACTGAAATACTTCCTTTTTTTCTTTTTCTTTTTTGGTTTTTCTTTGTACTTTAAGTTTCGTTTGGTTCGAGTATAAGTAAGAATCGTCTATTTCAGAAATAGGTATAAGTGTAGGTATAAGTCTGGAATAGAATAATTTTGCGTTTGAATAAAAATTAAATTGTTCTCGAGAATTAAAAAAATAGCGTTTAGATAGATAAGATAGAATAAGAAGATAGTTGGTAGTTATAAATAAAAAATATTAATATTGTCCCTTATATTATGTTGAATTTAAAATTTAAAATTTTATATTTAAAATTTTATATTTAAATATATAATTTTTAAATTTTAAAAATTTAAAATTAAAATTAAAATTTTAATTCTCAAATTTAAAAATTTAAAGTTCTAAATTTTAAATTTAAAATTAATCAAAATTTAAATATATAAAATATCAAATTTTAAATTTAAAAATTTAAAATATCAATTTAAAATTTAAAATCTAGAACTTAAAATTATAAAATTTTAATTTTAAGATTACAAGTTATAAATTTTTAAAGTTTGAAAATTTTAAATTTCAACTTTTTAAAAAATTTAAACTTTTAAAAATATCAATTTAAATAGTGTTATTATATTTATGTCCCTAAAAAGCAATAAAATTACATATTTATCGGTATATAATTTTATTTGTATTATTCTGAAGTTTTAGTTATCAAATATCTCTCTCCAAAGTAGTATAGTATAGTTTGTTGGCATATTTTCTTTTTACGTTAGTTGATCGGTTAAAGCTGTCTCTTATTGAATAAAATATATAATTATTATTCTTAAATAAATACTTTTATTTTTTAACTATATTCATTAGTATTTATTATTATTTTTATTTTTATTTTAACTTTATATCATTTGATGTGAATTACAAATCATAAATCTTAAAATATTTTTGGAAAAACTAATTTTCTAAGGGCATGCCAGTCCAAAGTATAAGAAGCAATTAATGGTAGTAAACTTGCCTTGCAAATTAATTTGCAACTAATTTGTGGGGACAAATATGCAATTTTGTAGCTTTGTAAGGAGACATATTCAAGCAATACTACAGATACACCCTATAGTAGGGCGTACATTTTACACCAACTTCATCTTAAGATCATTCTTATCACATCAATTTTTTTAAATTTTACGAGAAACCAATTCGATTTTTATCAGCCCTAAAATTGTGAGCATAAGATATGCACCCCTTTTTGGGGTGTACAAGAACTATTTTTCATATAAAAATGTTAAGACACTGTTCTTTGAAAGTGTAAGATTTTGAAAAATAATGATTTTTTCACATTCTTTAATATACTATCAGAACACTAAAAAGTTTTAAGCTTTAAAAGAGCAATAATTATTTCTCATTTTTTGACCGCTTCATTTTTCTTATTATTCACAAAACTACAAATTGATTCGATAATCAAATTTATGTTTTATAAATTGATTTTTTTTAATGTGAAAATGGAGGTTTTATAGTTCAAAACATATCTTGAAAAAAAATTCTATCATTATTTTTGGTTTATAAGAGATTTTTTTTCTCATATGAATTCTGAATTTAAATTACTAAAGAAGATCGTAGAAAAACTTTTGCTGAAGAACTTGGTGATGAAATTTGCAGGTCTGGTTGATCCATTCTCTCCGATGAAAACGGTGAGGCAAATGCTAGACACGGTGGATCAGCTATTTGAGGATGCAATGACATATCCAGGGCTTGGGTCAGATGTCAGGACGCCATGGGATGTTATGGAGGACGACAAGGAAGTGAAAATGAGGTTTTTGTCGAGTATACTGATTATACTGTTTTCTAGTAGCTTAATCTTTGAAAGGGCAAAAAAAGATTCGTTTTGATGGGTATTCAATCTTGAGTACCATCTCGAGATCCTTTTTTAAGTATTTTTAGACTTAAATTGCCTCATTTTTGTTTTCTACAATTTAATCAAGTTTCTTTGATGGACCTAAAATTCCTACAAGCGAATGAGAGTATTAGATGTAATACCATTTTCTACCATTGAGTACGGTTGAGTAATGGTGTGGGGATAGATAAAAATATTTTCATTAACAGCAATATCGAAACCAAATTTGCTATCTAATAACTTTTGTGGAATATTTTATATGATGTCAAAGAACGAGATCTTTTTAAGTCTCTTTAGACTTCTATTGCGCTCTTAACTCCCTCCAATTTATCAGAATTTTTATTTAATTCTTGTTGTTCTAATACTATGTTAATCAATTGTTATGCCTTTTAAATAATGTATTTCAGAAAATTGTTTTACTATTAAATCCTCGACTCAAACACGTAGCTAAGGGAATAAAAGGGGCTGTTTTGCAGGTTCGACGTGCCTGGGCTGTCGAAGGAGGAGTTAAGGGTGGCCGTGGAGGACGACAATGTGCTCGTAGTGCGCGGGGAGCGGAAGGAGGAGGAAGGCGGTGAGGCGGAGGACGCATGGTGGAAGGGGTGGAAAGAGAGCTCCTACTACACGCGGGTGGTGCTCCCGGATAACTGTGACGTGAGCCAGGTCAAGGCGGCACTGCAAAACGGTGTGCTTCTGGTTACTGTACCTAAGAAGAATGTGGAGCGAAATGTTATCGATGTCCAGATCGAGTGATGTGTGCTTAATAGTATCGATTGTCGTTTGCAGTGTTGTGTCTGAGTATAATGTATATAGTTATAGTTATGTTTTCCCTTCCGAGGCTACGTATATGCTATATGGGACTAAATGAAGTTGTTAATGTTGTACATTTTTGTGAATGGAACGAACTGCAGTTGTAAGTTAATGTTCAGAGAGGATCTGAAGATTGATGGGAAACTCTGGCTACCACCAATCTAAGCGTGACCTGCCAATTTAATCTCCTCTTAAGTATCTTTCGACACATAAAAATAGTAGTCTTTTCACTTGTTATATTAAAGGCATGTTTGGCCAAGCTGTTTGATATAAATATTGTTTAAAAATATTTTATATGATATAAGGTTGTATTATAAGAAAAAGTTTGAAGAGTATTTGGCTGATTTTGTTGTAAATTAAAATATTATAGGCTGTAGAAAATTATTTATCAGATATTCTAGTGAAATGCTGTAAAATATTTAAATACTAAAATTATCAAAATGCCCATTCTATTGTTCTGAAAAGAACAAAGAAATTTTAAAACTTTCAATGGAAAAAAGATAACATATTAAGAATAAAAATATGGCATTGACATTTTCAAAGCTTGTTTTAGGGCAATTTTGATATTTTATATGCTTCAAGTTGTGGTAGTGGATTCGGCCTTTTTCTAGAAAATCTCTACATGTGGAGATTTTGTCCCGTACGTCCCCACAGCTATCTGTTACGGACTTAAGCTAAATCGCTCGTTTAGCCCGTGCAGTGCTCGTCTTTCTTCGCGAAGCGAGCAAGCCTACCTCTCTACTTGCTAAGTTAGAACCTACTCGGCTTAGACTAAGTACAAGAGAGAGAGAGAGAGAGTTTGAGAAATGTTGTGTATTGATAAAAGTTGAGAGTACAATTAATTTCCTAAGGAGAGGAGATGGAGGCCACAACTTTATATAGGTCACTTGCCACCCAGGCTATAAATGAAAAGACGCAAAATGATGCATAAATTACAAAGTAAAGAGGGAGGTTACAAGCTCCCAAGAGACTACAATTATTACCCACTCAGAAACTCTAAGAGACTCTTGACCCTTCAGCATTCGCACCATTAGTCTTGAGATCCCCTAGAAGATTCTAGAATGCCCCAGCAAAACCTCCGACAAAACGCTTCTTTGGACATTGAGCCACTATCAAAGAGAAGTCAGCGGAAAAAATTTTGTCTGCGACGAACTCTCCTACCTAACATACAGATGCCCTCGTCACACGCCGAGCTGCTCTCGGTCCATGTAGCCTTCCGCACAGTCCGTTGTGTCTTGGTGCCTGATCGGCCCCGTGCCTTGCTACCGCAATCCGCCTTTGCCCGTGCACCAGCTCCTAGTGCCTTGCCTCTCTGAGCATGTGCACCAGCGAACCCGCTGTGTAAAGAATCTGCCAAGTGTGCATGTCCTCCATGACACGCACGCGCACTCCACCACGCCGCAAAACACCTCTTGGCCCCCTCGAACTCCTGCTTGACAAAATGACTTGCACTTTTTGATTGGGCATTGGTTGCTTTAGCGCCTCATGAAATTTGACAGTCTCGCCGCTGCTCAAGTCATCCTCCTCGAGTTCCTCAGCTTTTCCGCACTTCACCTCCTTATAAATTTGCAGGGTTGTCAGAGTTTGGTCCTTCGTCAGCTCGCCCCAACACATCAGAACCATGCACGGTGCTGGCTCGTTCAGGAAGCTCAGCACCCACAAGTGTGGCATGGATGCTGCCTTCGACGAAACAAGGAAGTCTATCCTGAGGATCACTCCAAAGTCGTCGAGCGGCCCAACAGTGAGATTAGCCTTTGCCCTCCACAGGCCGATGGCTATCTCCATGCCTTTGGCAACTCCCGCGATTAACCGCAACTCAGAGTTGATCACCTTGATGCGGCTCGGATCCTTCTCGAGTGTGAGGCCCAACCGCTTGGCCTCCGCCTCCACGACAAAGCTATGTGTCGCACCGGCATCGATCATCACCCACATGGTCCTCCCGTTGAGGATCACATCGACAAACATGAGCTCCCTCCTGCAGAGCTCGTCGCCGTTTGGTTCACCGCGAATTGCAATGACAAGTCTTATTGCGCCTATCCTCGGCAGCTCAACCACGTTCTTGTCCTCCACAGCTTAGACTGCAGCAACCTGCTTTCCTTTGTGGTTGCCCTTCTTTGGGAAGTCCCGTGCCCACTGGTTCTCACAGCAAACATAGCAAGAGATCTTTGCAGGCGACGGGGCGGGATTCCGTCGATGCCTCCTAGCATCATGGTTTGGCTTGTGCCCCTTCGCGCCCCCTGGATCGTGGTGCTCTCCCCCACCTTTGGCCTCGCTCGCCTTTGGTGGTTCACCTCGATCGCCCTCAGTTCGCTCCCGCTCGGGCAACTTCTCCGCCAAAACAATCGTGGAGTTCTAGTCCTTCACGTTTTGAGCCACAAACTCCTTGTTCGGCCACGGCTAAAGTCCATCTAGGAAAAAGAATAGCTGATCCTCATCGGCTATGTTGGAGATAGCCAACATTATTTTCGAGTACTCTTGTGACTCGGCCCACCTGGCCTCACGCCACTTCGAACATGACTCGGCCCAACCCAGGCTCATGCCATTTCGAACATGACTCGGCCCACATGGCCTCCCGCCACAGGGCAGGATGCTGGCCCATTTAAGCGAACACTATTCGCCCTAAACTAAGTATAAGAGAGAGAGAGAGAGAGAGAGAGAGAGAGAGAGAGAGAGAGAGTTGAGGAATCTTGTGTATTGATAAAAGTTGAGAGCACAACTGATTTTCTGAGGGGGCGGAGGCCACAAACTTATATAGGCCACTCTATACCCAGGCTACAAATGAAAAGGCGCCAAATGGCGCATAATTACATGGCAAATAGGGAGGCTACAAGCTCCCAAGAGACAATAATTATTGCCTACGTAGAAACTCTAAGGGACTCTTAACCCTTTAGCATCCGCAGCTATAGTTTTGAGATCTGCGTAGAAACTTCTAGAGCGCCCCAGCAACCTCCGATAGAATGCTTCTTTGGAGATTGAGCCACTGTCAAGAAGAAGTTAGCGGAAAATATTTTGTCGGTGACATTCAACTGTGCATATATTTCACTTCCAAACGCCAAATTAGTTAATGACTTAAAATTGTTGACACTCATGATTCGGAGTTCAAATTCTAACTAGTTCGTACTAGTCGAGTTCATTTCTAAGAAAGATGAACGAAACGGATAGTTTGTTTTCTTTTTCTCTTTTCACCTAGAAAAAGATATTTTCTGCTCTACTGATTGGAGTTATATATATGCAACAACAGTTTTACGACTGAGTGGTCATTTCGTACAAGAATAAGGCAATAGGACTATAGATTTTTCATAGTTTATGTTGCTCTAACAAACTGTTAATACATGCATTAACATGTAGTGTGAATTTGCCAGACAATATGAAATTTTAGATGTGACTCTAATGGAGTCAAAATCACTCCCAAAATCACCAAACCGCTAGCTGTCTAATGATATACTAATTGACTTCCGAGCACGAGGTTACGAGTTTGAGTTCCTATGTGAGCTTAAATTTAGAGCTCATGCCCAAACTTCATCCTAATATTAATTTATAGGCTCAATTGGAGGATGACTATTATTAGATATGTAAAGTTATAGGACATATTTGGCATCTGTGATTGGATTGGATATATAGGATAATTAAAGAGGATTGGATAGGGATAGAGTTAGGATTGAATTGGATAATTAGAAGTCAATCCTATGTAAATTTTACTCTTTTTAATATAATGCAGGTCTTATGCCTATTGCTTTCTCTTAAAATAATAATAATAATAATAATAATAATAATAATAAATCCAATCCTATGTTTGGTGTGTCTAGGATAAGAGGCAGGATTGGACTCTAATTTTTTTCCCCCTTAGAACAAACTATTTAAATTCTAAATTGAATTCACTTTTCAAAATTTCTTTCTTAAAAGTTACTTAATACATCATATCAAACTTGTATTTCAAAATATAATAATTCACAACTTGAAATGAAATGAAAACTCAAAATAAAATTTTAAATTCAAATTGTGCTTTCAAAATTGAAATTCTTAAAAAATTTGAATTCAATTTTGAACAAATTGCACATTCCATCAAGGATGTCTCATTAGCTACCTCATAATGGTTAGATTTCAATTCAAATTCAAGCTTTAAATGACAAGCTTTGGTTTAAAGATATTTTATTTAATTTTTGAACATATAATATAAAATTGAATTTCAATAAAACTCAAATTGTAGATTTCAATTTTAAATTTGAATTAGGAGTAGAGGATGCGCATGCCTAAACAGGAGAGCATCGTTAGTTAATTCGGATTTGGCAAAAATGTAGTATAGGTATAATAAATTTGTATCCCAATTTTTAAATAGGGTTAATTTCATACAGGTCCCCACAAATATGACGAATAACAGATATATTCCTGCAAAGTTCAACTTTCATAAGTTATTCCTGCAAAAGCCCTAATATATTCAGATATGTCCCTCTGGTTAGAATCTATTAGAGAACTGTTAATTTTTTAACAGTAGAGTTGTGAAATGACTATTTTGCCCTTGCCCTCTCCATTTTCATCTTCCTCTTCAGGATGTGGGAGCGGATGGTGACGGCGGCGACGGCGGCATTGGGGAGCTTGTCGGGGTTGCGGCGAACGAGGACAAGGAAGAGGCGGAAGGCGAAGGCGCGGCCGATGCCGTCGGAGGCGCCCGTGTCGACGGCCCACGAGGGCACCACGACGGTGACGACGATTGGATCATCGACGACGACAACGAAGAAGAAGGAGGAGGAGAAAAGGAGGAGGAAAATGAGGATACGAAGAAGAAGAGGAAGGAGAAGAAGCAGGAGAGGAAGAGGAAGAGGAAGAAGAAGTAGAGGAAAAAGAGGAAGGGGAAGAGGAAGAAGGGTAAAAATGCCATTTTATCTTATTAACTAATCATGGTTAAGTATTTTAACTGTGGTTAACTAGATTTCTCTAACAGATTTTAACGGTAGAGACATATCTGAATACATTAGGGATTCTGCAGGGATAACTTATGAAAGTTGAACTTTGTAGAATATATATCTGCTATTCACCATGTTTGCAAGGACATGTATGAAATTAACCCTTTTAAATAAGTTAAAAAATACGGCTTAAAAAATGGTTCACCAATTATTTAGTTACGTAATTTATATGAAAATTATACATTCAATAATTAAAAATTTAGGACAAAAAATTCGGTTATTAAATTTAATTTTTTCTCTAGATTTATGCTATTAATATAAATAGTTAAAAAAATATAAAAATAGAGAGGTACAAAATAAAACAGATTAAGTAAAATGAGCAATTTCAAAGTTCACTGCCGTTTTCTTCTTTATCTTTTTCACGATCAACATATTCCAAAAGTCCATGAAGTTTTTCAATAACTCGTGAATAATTTGCAAATAATTCGATAATAATTCGTGAATAATGGAGAAAGGAATTTTATCCACAAATTCTGTGTGTTTTTTTAGACGAATAGTTCAGTATACATGAATTATTCGCGAATAATAAATTTAACCCAAAAATTCACGTTTTACTATGAATTTTTGAGAATAAATTGCATATGGACTATTTTATTCAAATTTTTTAAAATTCGTAAATAATTCGCGAATTAACTAACTATGGACGAGAGCAGAAGAGATAAGAAAAGAGAAGTGAACCAGCTGACAGGTGAAACATCTTAATTAGTTGGAATAATCTCGTCCCTCACCACGGGATTGACTAATGCCATGTGAGCAAGATAGTTGGGCTAGACCAGATCTGAGTAATCCCATGCTATCTCACACCCAAATACCAGATCAAAACTAGATCGGATTAAGTTTAATCCAATCCCGTGCTAATCCGGTGCTTCAAACATGGCCCTAGTATAAATAGTTTGAAGGAATATGGTGTAATGTTTTTATTTTATCTTGTTCACGCTAAATTTGAATTGCAAGTTTTGGCTTTTTTTATGCAGATTAACTTAGAAAAACTGACGATAGCACCTCGTAGAATGTGCAATAGGTGGATAACATGGAGGAAGGGGATTTCTGACTCCTCCGTGCCGCTGAGGCCTTTCCGCCCGGGTCGAAAATTCTATTTTTCTAGCATGTAACTAAAATTACATTTAGTTTAATTATTACCAATAATACATGCTAATAATCCAAAAGTTCTAAAGATAAAGGGAAGATCAAACTTTTTTTTAGTGATATTCACCACCTGGGTTGGATCTTCAACAAAGAAATGACCTAACTCTCTTGAAAACACCAAAAAAATTTTAAAAATGGTTCTAAAATATTCTCATTTGGAAAAATCATAAAACCAAAATCCTAAAATGCCAACTTACTTCTCTTTTTGCAATCCAAATGTGGGAGAGAGTTCTTCCTCCTAGATCTTCCTCTTGAAGCTCTCCACCTTTTTCAAGCTTGGAGAAGACGGATTCCCAACCTCCAAAAAGAGGGACAACAGCACCTCTTTTCTTCTAGAGAGATAAGAAAGAGAGCGAGAGTGATGGAGAGGAGAAAGTGGTTGTGGTTAGGGTTCTAAGTAAGAGAACCTATTTATAAGGTGCTATAATAACAACTAGATGCTATAATAACAACTAAATTAGGGCGTGTTTGGTTCGCTAAATATTAATCCCGGAATCGGAATCGGAATGATCCATTCCGATTCTAGACGTTTGATATGCCGTAATCTCATTCCGATTTCGTTTCTATTCCGGAATGGGAATGGACTAATCCGGGTCGAAACGAATCCGGCCTCGTACCCCGGATTGAAAATTGAATCCCGACTTAATTATTTTATACCAAAATAACCTTTCCATAAGACTAAAAAAAAAAAATACCGCCGACTCTCTTCGCGCGCCGCTCAACAATCCCCCCACGCCGCTCGTCTCCCCAGGCTTCATTCCTCCCCTAGGTAATTCCTCCCCCTTTGCTCTCTAATCTCTCTCTTATCTTTTTTTTTTAATTATTCTCAAAAGTCACAAGGACTTTGGATTTTCTCTAAAAAAAATTTTTAATTATTCTCAAAAGTCATAAGGACTTTGGACTTTCTCTTAAAAAAAAAAAAAAGGTAAGAAGAAGAAAAAGTCATATGAACACTAGTAATTATGATACCATACTTTTTTTTGTCCTTGTTATTAAGAAGTAAATTTTTTTATTTGATGTTAATATCACATATGGTGCTACTATGTCAAGAGGGAAAAAAAAATCTAGATTTTGATAAAAAAGAAAATTCTTATATAATAAGGTGTTAATACAAAATCATAGAATTTTGAATTGTGGTATTTTTTAAAAATATAATAACTAGTTGAATAAAAATAACATATTGTATGCGAGATCTCATATAGTAATGCTCTTTATATTTATTTTATATTTTTTCTTACTTTATGTCAGGATGACCTGCCTTCTTTTAATTTCAAGAAGAAGAAGACAAATCTATGTTATTTTGAGCATATATTTTATTTTTATATTTTTTTTCCTAATAATGTCATGGTGGTATTACATGTCGCTAACTTATAAAAGAACAAAACAATTAAAAAAACCAAAGAAAGATAGAAAACAATTACGATTTGAAAACTTACATAAAATAATAACAGAAAGTGATATAAAATGTGTGAGCCAATTGAGAATGGATCGACGTACGTTCTATATTCTTTGCGAAATGGTAAGAGATGTCGGTGGATTGAGAGGTACTCGAAATATGTCATTAGTGACAAATTTTTTTTTCAGGCTGTTTGGAATAATAATATATTATTTTGGATAATTTTATATTGTTACCAGTAATGTTAGTTTGCTATATATTGATCTTGAAAATATGAGTTCTCTTTTACTTTTTTTCTTTGTGGAAATGATTATGTTTTGATAACTATTCTATTTATTAAAATTATATAAAATTTTATTATTTATATATTACCATGTAATTATTACAATAAAAATAATAATAAATAATTTATTTTCATATTAAATAATATAAAATATAATTTTCTTTTACTTTTTATTCATTATTTTTTAAGTTGCTCATTTATATTTTAAATAGAGTATTCAAAATAGTTAAAAATAATTAAAATGTATTATAAGGGTAAAATTGGTATATTAATTTGATTCCGTTTCTGATAACTACCTGAACCAAACACCGACAATAGGAATGGTTCATTTTGATTCCGATTCAGATGGTGAACCAAACAGAATGAGATAATGAGTCATTCCGATTCCGATTCCAGCTTATTCCCATTCCGTTTCCGATTTCGATTCCGACTTCGAACCAAACACGCCCCTAGAGTAATGCTTCAATACACCAGGTAAATTAAATTTAGTCCTTCATATTTCAAGGGCGAGATTGTCTTTTATATAGTGGTACCTGCTCAACAGGTTACCATTCGTAAGGGTAATATAGGAAAACAAATAAAAGCTAATTACCAAATTTGATCAACCCTACATAAATATATGTTTTCTTGTTTAATTTTGTTACTTACCAAATTAGATAGTACTAATTTGATAAGTAACAAATCTTTATAAAATTGAATTTAAAAATCAATTTGAGCTTAAACTTTAAATGATCTATCGCTAAAAAATTATAAGAATATATAGATTAGATATTAGTTCAAAAATTGAAGTAAAATGGACATGAATTTCTCTCTCAACCAAAAAAAAAAAAAGAAAAGAAATGGGATTTGGAGGAAGATGAGATGTTGTCGATGGGAAATTAAAAAATGGAAGAGGAAGAATAGACATGAATTTCTCTCTCAACAAAAAAAAAAAGAAAAAAGAAAAAAAAAAGGAAAAATAGCTTCGGAGAAGAGGAGAAGATGATGGTGGTGGGTGAAAACTTAAGTAATAGACATGGATTTCTCTCTCAGCAAAAAAAAAGAAAAAAAAGTAAAAAAAGAAAAAATAGCTTCGGAGAAGAGGAGAAGATGATGGTGGTGGGTGAAAAGTTTCCATAGGAGTGAATGAGATATTTTACAAAGATAATGTATTAAGAGATGGAAATTTACCAAAATATCCTCCGTGCTAAAAAACAAAAAAAATTGCCCTCTTGAAGAGTTGACCGGTACCGATGGTATCAAATACCAGTCATCCTCTTTTAAAGGATGCATCTTGACCGTCCATTTAAAAAATTTTAATGGTTAAGATTTTTTTGATGTATAGGAGCATTGCTCTAACAACTATCCCCTAACTCTATTTACCTGTAAACAAATAATACACAGTCTATATGCAGGATTTCGGGCGCTCGCCCTAAACTTCGGACACCTGATCTATTGTTGGTGTGCCTGGTTGAGAAATAGGGCACCTAGTTGATTTGCCCTCGTTACAATCCGGACACCAGCAGGGCATTTCAGGCGTCGGAATGTTTATTCTGTCACACAATCTGTGCTCTTGGGAAAAAGGATCCGAAATCCATTCGGGCGCCCACAATAGATCATCCGAAAGTTCTTCCAGGCGCCCACAGAAGATTCAAGCGTCCGAACTCTTTGTATAATAAAACCTACTCTCGGATAGGGAGTCAAAATGTTATTCGAACGACCACGGGTGGGGTTAGAATCAATATTCAGGTGCCCACAGGGTATTCCGAGCACTCGAATCTTGGATTCCTCCCAACTCTCTGGGAGAGCATCCAAATGATTCAAGCACTCCCAAGGGCCATTTAAAACTTTTTCGGGTGCCCAAACCCCTACTCCGTGCGTCCGAATTGGTCCGGAACTCAAATTTCTGAGTTTTGACGCGCTATTTTGATCCGAATTGATTCAAATTCGATCCAAACTTACTCTAAATCTCTCAAAATCTACTTTAATCATGTCTAGCATAATTTAATCTGTACTTTATTAATTTATCAAAAGTCTGATATATTACAGATTTTCCTGAGCTTTTCTACATAGAATTCACATCAGAACAAAGTAAGGTCCATCTTTTATTTGCTTTGCATTCGCATGTAGGCCGAATCTCCCAAACCTGTTAACAAGTGTTGCCACCTTAAGCGATGGTTGGCATTCGTACAGTAAATTAACCAGTCTAATCCTAGCTTTGAATGCAATCTTGTGTGAGGTGGCCTGCGTCCTAGTAGAGCACCAATTTGAGGCACCGGAGTCAGAACACTTGCAATGAAGCAGTCACTCTTCTGATTAAATTCTTATCAAGAACCTATTTTGGAAGGAAGATGACATAATCCCGTGCACGATAGCACGCAATAAAGAAATCAGTCCTATACCCTCCAAATATGTCAATTCATTTGCTATTGTCTCCTATAGTAAGCGCCCCAGATTGGCCGGTCGTTCCTTAATTTCGAGCAAAATATTCATCAAAGAAAGAAAAATAGACGTTTGTGGAGAGTACTCGTCTATGCACGTTGCGGCATTCTATTTCTCAATGACTGAACCCCTGCTGCATGTAGTCTCTCTTTGTACTGTCGAGCCCTGTGTCCAGTCGTAAGGCATTGAGCACGCTTAACTAGCTAGGTCTCTATAGTCGGCCGCTCGGTGATCCACGTCGACTGTAGAGACCATAAACACCTTCCCCTTGAATTCAAAGAGTTTATTGTAGTAGTAGCTAGTTTTTAAAGCTTTCTTGGATATGAATATATAGCCTATCGGAGAGTTGAGGTTGACCCTGTGGCTGCTAAAGGAGAGCTTCCTCACAGGACTTCAAAGGGGTGGTAAGTACGTTGGCGTACGTGTCCTAGCTAGCTCTATCCTGTGAGATTCTCTCACCAATTCAGCAGATGCAGTCTTGTCATTGAAGCCTTTTTTCTTGGACGTCCAGTTTCCAACCTCTCTATGCCTGTTGTGGAAAGAGAGCATCCATGTGAGGGTTCTCCTGTGTCTGAAATCGTTTGGAGGGCCAAAAGGCTTGCAAGTGCAAACAGTATATAAATTCCTTTCCTATCTCATCAACCAAAATGAGTCTCCAAGTCCCGACCCAAGGGAGAAGGCACCTGCAATGTCTCCTCCATCCTTGAGGTCCCTCTAAGGAGCGGAGAAGGGGAAGTGGCGGGTGTTGGCAATGTGCGATGGCAGTGGCGGTAGCGCATGGTGGGAAGCGGTGCGGGGGCATGACGGCCGGGAATCAAATCCGTTTCTCAAAACTCCTATTGTTAAAATCTTTAAAGTTGCATATCAATAACCGTATAAAATAATTAAACACGACAATGATGTAAGTTTGTGATTTTTTTGAATTCTACACCTCGATCTTCCATGAGAGATAGAAATCATCCATGTTTAGAGTTAAAATCTCATAGTACTGTTGCAAAATGAAGTTACATTTTCTAAATGAGATTCCCACACTTCTTTTCTTAACATTTGCAACTATTGCCTATAGCTAGCCACTCTCACAAGAGTCATCGCATTTACGATATCTTGATCTTTCCTTTGTAAATCTAAATTTAACTCTTTTATCGTCCCCAATATAGTTTGCATCATTGTAGAATGAAAACAAATCGAAATGATTGTAAAGAATTTAGAAGAGTTTGTGCTTGTGCTCGTCACTCTGGAACTGAATCTTTTATTATAATAACTTCAGGAACACCAACAATAGAAGAGAATAAACCAAATAAATTCAAAATTAATTTATAATGGGATCCCCAACGAGTATCTCTTGAGTTTTTAGGGCCAATTTCTTGATTTAAATCCCGCCCACTTTGAAGTTCATTGCTAACTCAATGCTTCTTCAACTTTTTTGGCTCGGTTTTTCTGAAATATATTTCTACACTTACATGAAGCTCCAACCATATTCAAAATATTATCAACTGTATCAAATAGCCATGCAAAATCATCATGATTTTTTGGCAATAGCCACAAAGTGTCAATTGGAGCTAAGAATCAATAGATAGAATATGGTAATATACTTTCTTTCATGATTTATGTTTTGAGACCATTAATTTCACCTTGCATATTAGATTCTTCATATTCTTGTCTACGTATTCTCTCAATGAACTTAGTGAATATTTAGAAAGTAAGAAATTGATTATACTTTCAAGTGACAAATCGAAAGCATCACTAACATATAAAATACCAATAAATCGCTCCATTACAATCCCCATTTTATAAGCATACCTCAAAAGAAAAGTCATTTGCTCTTTACGCGATATATTACGAGACCCATTAACTAAAATTTTAAAAGAATCATCACCAAGATCATCAATACTGACGCTAATTGTTATTTTTGCACAAACATTCACAATATCTTTTTGAATTGACGGAGCAATCATTTGTTGATTGCCTGAAGCATTTCGCAAGACAACACTTTGAACATTTGTATTATGATTGGCATACCATTTTAAAAATTCAAGAAATTTTTTTCTATTAATTGAATCTTCATGTTTATTATTATGGCCACGGAATGTCAATTCTTAGCACAAAAGAAATCTCAAGCAATCAATTGATGCATTCAAAAAAGTTCGATACTCTTAAATGTTTACTTCGATTGCTTATTAAGAGCAGCTTTTATATTTATTAAGTCTTCACATTTTTTGACAACTTCATTATTGTTACTATTATATTCACCAACATGCATATCCAATTTATCTTTCTTATTCCAAGTTTTAAACCCTCCACTAACAGAAAAAGTCCCTTTATGTTGGAAATCCAGTACTCGCCCGGTACCAAATTTTGAGAATTCGTAACCCACTCGGATACTGACTGTTGTTGATTCGGTACCGATTGTTGGGATTCCGCAATGGAAGCGTCGAATCGGATTTTTTTTACTATAAACTTATCTTCTCAACAAAATCTAATACAATCATAAAAGAAAGAAAAAATTAAAACAAAAAAATATGCGGGTAAAATAAGATTCATTAAATAAAAGAAGATTACAACTAACTCCTCTTCTACAGTAGAGTAGCTACAACCTGAGCCCTCCTTTCGAATCTCTTCTACCCTTCTCTCGTCTTCTATAAACCCATAAGAAGACAACTCTCTCTTTTTCTCTCTCACATGCACCTATGCACTAGGTGCATGCAACCATTACTTTCTCTCTCCTAATACGGCTTCAATCAAGAAGGCACTCTCTCTCACTATACTCTCTACTCCAAAAGAATCCAAAGAGTGCTTTTATAATACATCCTCTAAAACGAACGCGAATCCTAGTCCAATTAGGATTTCTACTCCAATTAATATTTAAATCTATATTTATTCTATCTCTAATAGATTTAAATATTTATCATAATCTAGTTAGATTCATACTCTAATTAATATTTAACTCTTAATTTATCTCTAATAGATATGAATATTAATCTTTATCCAACTAGAATTAATCTACAAATCTAACCAAATCCTAACATTCTCCACCTTGGTTAGATTTGTAGTTTTCAACCGCTGCGTCGAGCTCACCATGCAAGCTCCATCTTGAGCTTGTCTCCTTCGCTCGATGTCGCCGCTCCGCCTTGAGTGACTGCACCTCCGCAAACTTTTGGAACTCAAATCGCCATCGCTCCCGTTCTGACTGTGCTTCCATTCAGAACGTATAAGTACCCACGCTTGTTCGTCTCACACACAATCCGATTTTGCCTTCGGACTCTCATAGCTCCACCTGAAGATGAAAAATTGCACCCCTTCGAGTCCAATGCCCCTAACGAGATCAAATTTCACTTCAAACCAGGAACGTGCTACACATTTGTCAGCGTCCTTACGACTCCATCGTGCATTCGAATCTTCACCATGCCGACTCCCAAAACTTTGCACGCCCATTCCCTATCAGAGCCTTTCCTTTCTTGATTGCTTTATAGGTGACAAAAGACTCCTTCTCCGGGCAGATATGAAAAGAACACGCCGAATCGAGCACCCACGCATCATTTGAAATTTTTGCATCTCCGGTCGCCGCATACAGCACATCAAAATCGATCGTCTCTAACTCTGCCGCTTGTGCCGTCGCTGATACAATCTCATCCTGGTTCATGACAGTTTTCTTCTTATGTCACTCTAATTCCTTCAGATCATTTTGAAGTTTTCGACAATTGCGCTTGATATGCCATTTCCTATGACAGTAAAAGCACTCCACCTCGAATAGCCGCTTCTTCTGTCGATCTCCAGTCGTTGATATTGTCGCCTCGTTCTTCACTCTCACCACCAGAGTAGTATCACGGCTCTATGTGCCGGGCTCCTGAGTTATCTTTCGTATTTCGCTTGAGAGAAGCGCTGCCATGACCTCCTCTGTGACACCCAATAGTCCCACATCGGATGGGAACGGGATAATGCTTGGGTTTATAAGAGACTTGGGCCACTAGTAATAATAACTGGGCTAGAGCATTTTGGGTTGTTGATTAGACCCAACGAATTATTATTGCTAGTGGGCCGTATCGTTACATTTGGTATCAAAGCCAGTTCACCAGCTGGAAGTGTGAGATGAGTCTCGACTCAGCCAAGGTCGGAATAACAGACTAAACCAGGGTCGGTGAATGACAGTTAAGTCAAAGTCGGAATGACAAAGACTAGCGAAACAAGTCTTATATCGCTTGGTGATCTTGAGCTAGATACGTGTTTAGAGCTGACGAGGACGTTAGGGCCTAAATGGGGGGAGTCTGTGACACCTAATAGTTCCACATCGGATGGGAACGGGATAATGCTTGGGTTTATAAGAGACTTGGGCCACTAGTAGTAATAACTGGGCTTAAACATTTTGGGTTGTTAGATAGACCAAACGAGTTATTACTGCTAGTGGGCCGGGTCGTTACAGCCTCCACGCTTATGGCCTCTTTGCCATAAAGCAACGTGATCACCCGTACTTTAATCTGCCACAATTCGAAATTGTTCTTGCCGTCGAACTTCTCGATTTCGAATTTTGTGGCCCTCTCCGTCGATCTCTCTCGCATAACGGTAACCTTCGGCTCTGATACCAATTGTTGGGAATCCGGAACTCGCCTCGGTACCGAATTTTGAGAATCCGCAACTTGCTCCGATACCGACTGTTGTTGATTCGGTACCAATTGTTGGGATTCCGCAACGGAAGCGTCGAATTCGATTTTTTACCATAAATCCATCTCCTCAGCAAAAGCTGATACAATCATAAAAAAGAGAAAAATTAAAACTAAAAATATGTGGATAAAATAAGATTCATTAAATAAGAGAAGATTACACCTGACTCATATTCTGCAATAGAATAGCTACAATCTGCACCCTTATTTTGAATCTCTCCTACCCTTCTCTCGTCTTCTATAAATCCATAAGAAGACAACTCTCTCTTTTTCTCTCTCACATGCACCCTGCACTAGGTGCATGCAACCATTACTTTTTCTCTCCTAGCAAGGCTTCAATCAAGAAGGCACTCTCTCTCACTATACTCTCTACAAAAAAAAGCATCCCAAATAGTGCTTTTATAATGCATCCTTTAAAACGTACGCGAATTCTAGTCCAATTAGAATTCCTACTCCAATTAATATTTAAATATATATTTTTTTTTATCTCCAATGGATTTAAATATTTATCCTAATCTAGTTAGATTCATGCTCCAATTAATATTTAAATCTTAATTTATCTCCAATAGATTTAAATATTAATCATTATCCAAGTAGAATTAATTTACAAATATAACTAAATCCTAACATCTCCACCTTATTTCCTAACACAATTTTTAAATAAATAACAATATAAGCAACATGCCGCATCTTCTTTTATACTATATTCTAACCAATTATCACATTATTCAAATCACAGAGGATTAAATCTCTGCAATACTCCTATACAATATTTATTTATTTTTTTTGGAAACAACTATGATTTCGACGTTGGTAAAGTGTTGTATATATAATCTTCTAATTTCATTCCAAATGTTTGGATAGTCGTCTGACATTCTATTCCTATCTGCTGGATTAACAGGAAGAAAAATTAGGTCAACTTTGCTTTTTTGAAAAGAAAATTGATGTTTTTTGTTATCAAACTTTCTATACTTTCACCCACTTTCTTGATATTGAAATAATTGAAAAAAAAAAAACCTAAAAGAGACTTTTTTATAAAAAAAAAATTCTCTATTTGCACCAACAAAAATTAGTGATAAATTAATAAATAATTTCTTCCAAATCACATGAAGTCAATCATGTGCTAATGGCCAACAAAAGTACTAAAAATAAATTAATAATAGTTATTCACAAACAACAATAATTTGTTTTCTTATTAATTATCCACCCTAGGTTCCTGCCAGTTCATTCTACCCAATGTACCAAATGTACACTCAATTAATTAAGGATGAAAAAGCATTGAATAGAGTCGGATATTTACTGAAACCATATCTGTATCCACCTTTCTTTTTAATATAAATATGGATGGAGATATGTGTGGGATATTAATTAAATTTTGGTTAGCATATCAGCTAAAACCAGATTATGATACAATCGAATATTTCTTCATCGTATATGGATCAAATTTGCGAATAAAAATCAACCCATTATTATTATTTGATTAAGAAAATTTTAATTGTCCACAAATATATTTAAAATAAAATTCATAATTCAAAATAAAAAAAGTATACTACACATTCCAAAATTAATCTAAAGCTTAAAACTTAATTTTACATTTACAGTTTATATTTAAGTTTCTTATGCAAATTTTAATTTATAATTTAAATAAAATTTGATTTAAATTTCATTTCAAATTTAAATTTAAAATGAAATATTAAATTCATAGTTTAAATTATGTAGCAATTAAAATTTAAAAATAATTTTTAATAAAAGTTTAAATTTATTATTTATATTTGTAATCAAAATTTGAATCTAAATTTGGACTAACAATTTGAGCTTTAAATTTTAAATTTAAATATGAATTCATAATTTGAATTGTGTTCGAAATGAAAATTTTTACAAATACATTTAAATTCAAACGTGAAGCTTATATTCAAATTTAAATTTGATATCCATATTTTAAATTTAAATTTAAATTTATAATTAAGTCTCAAGTAAGTTTAGATACTTAAAAAGTTTAAATAGTTATTGTTAAATTTTAGAAGTAAACTAGTGGTGTTGGGAGAGTCAGAACTGGCACACCTCACTTAAAAGTGTAAGGCCTCTACCACTTACACTAAGACCCAATGTCTATTTTTTTCCCTCAAAAATTTTTGGATATTCGTGCCAATAATTTTGAATTCTTTAAAATCATATTCATATCCAATTCCGACTAAATCCAGATTTGTTTTATTTACGGATATAGACAAAATTGAATAGGAATGCGGATAAGACCTGATATTAATTATTTGATTTGTTTTCGCCGGCCCCTTCAACTAAGGTATCAAAACTTGTATGTATATATATATGGACCAAAACTAAAAAGAAAAAAAAAAAGAAACTTAAGATTTTTATAGTATTATCATTGTATGTTACTGTTATATTTTAACTTTATATGGTATATTAGTTTGGAATGCGTGTCTCAAGCAATCAATTTATTTACATCATAATACTAATATATACCTCAACAATATATAAATACAATATTAGAGAAAACTATAACAGTATCCACACAAAAAGGGAAAAAAAAGGGGAAAATAGCAAATCAACTTCCCAGCACATTTGTGTACAACAATAAAACTGATCAGTAGAGTGAGCAAAACAAGCCACAAAACAACTTACAAGTTCTCCGACTCCCAGGCATCTTTAACTTATGCCCTGCGCTTAATAAACACCACATCCAAGTAGGAAGAAAAAGCCCACCGCCCTTTCCTACATCACCTTCATTCTTCTTCCAAAATGAAGAAGGATAAGCAAAAGAAAAAGTGAAAAAGAAATCAAGAAAAAAGAAAAGCAGAGGACAACTCCACATGCACCCATCATTCCAATGGATCGAAAAACAAAAAAAAAGATGAAAGACAAAGCAAAGCAAAGCAAAGACGCGAATCCCTACCAAAAGTGCTAAAAACCCGGGAACAAAACCTGCAGCAAACATCAAATAATGAACTTAGCATTTCTCTAATAATGAATACTGATATTCCTAATAATAAGTGTTTCTTCATTGCCTAACAGAGAAAATCTTTATCTCCCTGTCTGAAAAAATTCTTCCAGATTAATAGCAAATCAAATACTGTAACATGGTAGGACATAAATGGTGATAGTTTAAACATTTTAATTTATAGTTTCTAAGAAAAAGTTAATTGAATAAATAGTTATAGACTTGATCGTAGCTGCTAATGTACTGATCTGTCATGCACGAATCAATTTATTTATGACACATGAGCATACCAGTAACTCAGCAATATATCTCAACAACATTTAGGGGTATCAATTGGATCACCAACAGTTGTACTTAATTGAAGAGTTAGTAATTCTGGACGGAATAACTGGTACAGTGAAAACTCACTCCGCTAATAATAACCTACGTTCTCCGACGAACCCTTCCGACTACTCGCGAGGCTCCACTGGTCGGAGCTCGCCACTGAGAAAGCCCCACTGCCCCACCGCCCTGACGCTCTCGATCAACGCTTCCGTCCTCGCTTCTTGCGACAGAATCTCATTCAACTGCTGGGGGCTTATCACCAACTTCACCTTCCACATTCCCCCACCGCTATTACAACTATTTCCTACGTAGCCATGAAACCTGTTGTACGGAACCGCACTCTGCGCGATCTCCTGCTTCTTCCAGAAGCTGCCGTCGCGGTCGAAGGAGACGCGGTAGGGCGCGGCGTGGGAGGGGAGGGTGTGGTGAGGGTGGTTGATGGGGCGGAGGTAGTAGCGCTCTCCGGCGATAAGCTCCTCGTTGTGAAGGAGCTGCTGCGGGGAGGAAAAGCTGCGGATGCGGTAAACGCCGTGGCCGGGGAAGCCGTTTGTGACGGACTCCACAGCGACGGGCTGTCGCAGCTCCACAATTCCGCCGCTGGCAGTCACGACCTTTATTGTGCTGCTGCTGTCTCCGCCCTCTTCGAAGCCTCTAAACGCACAGTTTCCCATCTTTAATTTTCACCTCGCTATTCTCTCTCTCACTAACTAATATATATATAGAGAGAGAGAGAGAGAGGTGAGGCGGAATTCTCAAAAGTACCAAGGGGTTGGTATTTTTGACTTTTTAGGTATTGGATGGAGATGTAGGATTGAGATGATGGTGGTAGGTGGTGGTAGGTGGTGATAGATGGAATTGTATTTGATCCAAAGATTATTAATAATCAAAGAGTAGATCCAAGAGCTAGAATCTCAAAAGCACCAAAGGGTTGGTGCTTTTGAGAGTATACTAACTCAAATATATATATATATATATATATATATATAAAGAGAGAGAGAGAGAGAGAGCTAGGCTGGTATACTATCGGTAGCACGGAGATCACCGTGCTGCCAAATTGTTTTCAATGATGCGGCTTCCAAATCGACGATCGGCTCCGTTAGACTTGATCTATACTTTTCGATTTATGTCTTAAAACAAGTTTTGTTTTTTCAATCGTTGACTCGATTCTTAGGTTTCTATTCCAATGTTTCATTGAGAATCGAGTTGATGATGGACTCATATCTTATGGTTTTTCTAAGAAATTCAACCAACACCAATTATTCTTTCTATGAGCATTGGATGGAGTGTTTGCGCGAGGGCTTCGCGTGAGGCCGAGGATTCGGTGGACACTCGTGGATTCGAGACAGTGTTGCTGCGAGGAGTTGTGGCGTGATCGATTGGAGGAGTTCGATCGATCGAGGACCGGCGAAGATTATCTACAATGAGGATTCGGTAAAGTCGGGTCGTGTATTTGGTAAATCACTTTGTACTCAATTTTTTCATAATGGATTGTTTCGTGTGATCGGTCCCGTGGGTTTTTTACTCCGAGTAGGAGTTTTTCCACGTAAAATCTTGGTGTATTGGTTTTATTTTTCCGCACTTGGTTTTAACTTACATTGAGATTTTTATTTTGCCGTTTACACCTATTCACCCCTCTAGGTGTTATTTTACCTTTTACATCTTTGGGATCCATAACTTACAAGTGGTATCAGAGCGGGTATAGGTTGTAAATTATGGCCGAGAGCGGTAACATTAATCGACTCCCACTCTTCGATGGCACCAACTACGCTTATTGGAAAGTTCTCATGAGAGCTTTTCTAATTGCCATCAACGAGCGGGTTTGGCCATCTATTGAATTTGGATAGAAACATCCTACTGAAGTTGTCGATAATGCTACCGTCCCCAAACCTAAAAATAAGTGGACGAAAGATGAAAATAAATTATCATTGTTTAACGGAAAGGGTATTAATACTTTATTCAATGCTTTAAATCAAACTGAATTTTCTCATGTTTCGGCCTGTGAAACCGCCAAAGAAATTTGAGACACCTTACAAGTTACACATGAGGGTACAAGCTTGGTAAAGGTTCAAAAATTGCAAATGTTGACTAGTAGATTTAATTCAATTCACATGAAAGAATACGAAACCTTTACCGAATATTATACTCGTCTTCAAGATATTGTTAATACTTGTGCTAACTTGGGAGAAAAAATTTCCGAACCTAAAGTTGTTCGAAAAATTCTAAGGCCCTTCCCGAACGATTTCGTCCAAAGGTTGCCGCCATAGAAACGATAAAACATCCTGATGAATTAAAAGTAGAAGAATTAGTTGGTGCGCTTCAAACTTATGAAATGAATTTTCCTTCTAATTTATCTTCTTTCAAGTTGTGTTCTAAAGCTTCAGGTATGGCTCTTAAATCAACAAAAGAAGACGACTTGATGTCATCAACTTCGGATTTGGACTCAGACGCAACCTTAGAGGAGTTCGAAAAGCAATTGGCGCTTTTAACGAAGAAGTTATGTCGGAACTTTAGAAAGATACCACCGACCTAACCAACCTCCTCCAAGCAAATCAAGTCAAAAGGGAGCAGTTCTTCTAAATTTAAAAAATCTGAGAGTTCATCAAAAGATATTTCAAAAGAAAAGAAGAATGTCGAAGGACAAATTCAATGCTACAAATGTAGAGGTTTTGGTCACATAGCATCGGATTGTCCTGATAAAAAATTTTTAGAAAAGAAAGCGATGCAAGCCATTACTTAGGATGATTCATCATTTGTTGAGTCAACCTCAAGTGATGAGGATATAAATGCTACTGCACTCATTGCACACGATTCTTCTTTTATGTGTTTAACTTCTACTGATTCCACTCTTTTGTCTCCTTTGCATGAAAAATCTTCGTTGGAGAGTGATTCCGCGGATGAAGAGTCGGAGAAAGATGACATGGTCGCCGCATACCATCAACTTGTTGTTGAATCAAAGAAGATGGCGAAGCACAATAAGAAGTTGCTGCGAAGATTACTTGATTTGAAAGAAGAAAACACAAGATTGGAAGGTTTGACGAAAAGTCTTGAACAAGAAAGAGATGGTTTGAAAAAGTCCTACAATTCTTTATTAGATAAGTGTACATTGCTTGAGAAGGAAAAAGAATCGTATGTTGAAAATGTTAATTTCCTTACCAAGCAATACACGGAAGCTAGAGAATCAAACATAGAATTTATCAAGATGATTATTCAACTTAAATCGGATCTAAATAGATTTTCATCTGGTTCAAGTAAACTTGACAAAATGTTGCGACTTGGTCAAACCAATAAGTTCGGACTTGGATACGAATGGACCTACGTCGATCAAGTCATGAAGAAAGTGGACGAACATTTAACGAAACCTGCACCTGAGATTTATGGTAAGTCTATCCCTCTCAAGAATCATTTTGCTAACAAAACTTGTCATAGATATGGTGTTGTAGGTCATCTGAAAAGAAGTTGCAAACAAAAGCCAAAAGGTACTACGAACCCATGAAACGAAGGCCACTGGAACAATCGAAGAAGGAAGATTCGAAAAAGAATTCTAAGGCGAATACAAAGCAAACGTGGAAATCGAAGAAGGATGATCCAAAGAAGAAAATTGCCCAAATCGTCGACAAGCAACGAGTTTCTCAATCCAGTCGGCCGACGCAACCCAAAACACATAAGGTTTGGGTGCGCAAAGGTGAACTCTTTCCTTGCCTTGTCATACACATTTCGCTTCATGCTTATGATAATTCTTCATGGTATTTAGATAGTGGTTGTTCACGACATATGACCAGCGATAAAAATTGTTTTACATCTGTAAACAAAATTTTCGGAGGGTTTGTTGTCTTCGGAGATGGTCGGTCATCTAAAATTATTGAAAACTAGCTCTGATGGCCCTACTTTGAATGATGTCTTTTATGTAGAAGGGCTTAAGACAAATCTCATAAGCATAAGTTAATTGTGTGATAACGGGTATTCTGTTTAGTCTCTGCAAAAGAATCTTCTATGACTCTTGATGATAATTCTTTCTTTTTAAAAGGTGTTAGGTCACTGAACAATTGTTATATAGTTGCTTGTGCTTTAACTGAACGTTGCAACCTAGCGTCATTTGATACTGAAACTTTATGGCATGAACGACTAGGTCACATGAACTTTAAGAAACTTTCTAGAATCACAGAGAAGGAAGTAGTTAAAGGTGTAACTAAGATAAACTATAAAGAGAACATTGTGTGTGAGGGTTGCCAACTGAAAAAACAAACTAGATCCGCACATAAAAGCTTGAGTCACTTAGGGACATCTAAACCTCTAGAATTACTTCACATGGACTTGATGCGACCATCTAGGATTCAAAGTATTGGTGGGAAACGTTACATTCTTCTTATAGTTGATGTTTTACTCATTTTGTTTGGAGTGCTTTCTTACGTGAAAAAGCTGATACTTTTGATTCTTTTTCTAAAATCTATCATCGTCTTATGACTGAACGTAATGATAAAATTATGCGCATTCGAAGTGATCAAGGGGGAGAATTTATAAATTCAAAATTTATTGATTTTTGTGTTTCAAAAGAAATAATATATGAATTCTCTGCCTCTTATACACCACAACAGATCAGAGTGGTTGAACGAAAAAATCGGTTTGTTCAAGAGATGGCACGTGTTATGCTTCACAGCAAGAATGTTGCACTACACTTCTGGGCTGAAGCAGTTAACACGGCCGTTTATGTAATTAATCGAATTTACTTACGCCCGGGTACTTTACATACTTCGTATGAATTGTGGTATAGTAGAAAGCCAAATATTAAATATTTTCGTGTCTTCGGGAGTAGATGTTTTATCCTTAGAGATCGTGAAAATCTTAGAAAATTTGACTCCCGAAGTGACGAAGGAATATTTCTTGGGTATTCTACTACTAGTCGAGTATATCATGCGTACAATTTGCGTACTAAAACGGTGATAGAATCATGTAATATAAAAGTAGATGAAGCTTCTTCTATAAATTCTTCTGTGAATAATTCTTCAAATGCTTTGTCAAATGATGATGATGATTCTCCTTTTGTGTTACCTGTGAATGATAAAATTTCTGCATCGAATGAAACTGCATCTCATGAATTTGCTGCATCACATGATTTATCTGTACCTCATGAAACCCCTAGCACTTCTTCTGATCTTCAAACTATGAGAGTTTTAAAAGATCGCCCCTTGTCAAATGTTATTGAAGATCCTCTTGATGGTGTGAGAATTAGGAGACAATTGCAGTGTGAATTTGCTTGTTATGTATCTTTAGTTGAGCCAAAGAATATTGAGGAAGCACTTCTTGATGAATATTGGATAAATGCAATGCAAGAAGAACTTGGTTAATTTCCTCGGAATGATGTCTGGAAATTAGTGCCACGTCCTGAGTAACAAAATGTAATTGGTACCAAATGAATTTTTTAAAATAAGAAAAATGAGGATGGTACTATAATTCGAAATAAAGCTAGACTTGTTGCTTAGGGCTATTCACAAATAGAGGGAATTGATTTTGATGAAAAGTTCGTCCCGGTTGTTCGTCTTGAATAAATTCGTATTTTGTTCGCAATAGGCTGTAATTTTAAAATCACTCTTTTTCAAATGGATGTTAAAAGTGCATTTTTAAATAAATTTTTAAAAGAAGAAGTTTATGTTGAACAATCTAAATGTTTTATAAATTCAAAATATCCTAATCATGTTTTTCGATTTAAAAAGGCACTTTATGGACTTAAACAGGCTCCGCAGGCATGGTACAAACGCTTAACAAAATATTTATTAGCAAAGGGCTACAACCGAGGGGGAGTAGATCGAACTCTATTTGTAAAAAACTCGAAAAATGATTTTATTGTGGCACAAATTTATGTTGATGACATTATTTCTGGCACAATTAAAGATAAAGATGCCACCGAATTTGCTAAATTAATGACAAGTGAATTTGAGATGTCGATGATGGGGGAGTTTACTTATTTTCTTAGATTTCAAGTGAAACAAGCAAAAGATGGAATTCATCTGTGCCAATCCAAGTATGCGAGAGAGTTGGTTAAGAAATTTGGGTTGGAAGGTGCCAAGGATTTCATTACTCCGATGGGTACAAGTAATAAAGGTCTTGGATTGAATACTGAGGGACAAAGTGTGGATGAGAAACTCTATCAGAGCATGATAGGAAGTTTGTTATATTTGACTGCAAGTAGACCGGACATAGCCTTCAGTGTTGGAATTTCTGCACGCTATCAAGCTAATCCCAAGGAGGTCCATCTGAAAGTAGTTAAAAGAGTTATTCGGTATGTTAAAGACACAACCTCTTATGGTATCTGGTATCCTAAGAGAACATCTCTGGATTTGATTGGATACTCAAATGCTGATTGGGCTGGTTTTCTGGATGATCGAAAAAGTACTAGTGGAGCCTGTTTCTATCTAGGTCACTGTCTTGTTGCATGGCATAGTAAGAAACAGAATTGCATTGCACTCTCCACTGCTAAGGCCGAATATATTTTTGCCGGTAGTTGCTCAACTCAGTAATTGTGAATGAAAAGTTTACTGAGTAACTATCGGATCCCCTCCACCACTGTAACGATCCTTTGTGATAACACAAGTGCCATAAATATTTCTAAAAATCCTGTTTTACATTCTCGAACAAAACACATTGAACTTCAGTATCACTTTTTAAGAGATTTAGTTGAATCTAATGTACTTTTTAAGAGATTTCTACCGATGATCAACTTGCTGACATTTTGACAAAGCCTTTAGATCAAAACGTTTTCTACATTTACGAAAGGCTATTGGTATGAATCTCTCTATCTAGATAAGTTCTATAGGCCATGGTATATGCATGAATATTTTGTTTCTTTGCTCTTTTTAAATTGGTTTTGGCATGTTTATTTTTCGCATCATCTGTGAATCTCATGATATGGCTTTGATTCCTTCATGATACATTTTGCTTAGTCATTAGCAGGTCTATTCTTATATGTCATATTTATTGAAGGATTTAACTATTTAAATTCTATTTCGGTATACACTGTTAAATTCAACAGCTCATGCATTGAACTTTAAATATTGTTTCTGTCTTGTTTGATTATTCACTATGATATGAATGACGATTTTTCTTATTTCTTGAATTCTCAATAATATTTTCAACTTGGAGGTTGCGCTAATTTAGGGAAAGTTTTTATAGTATTTGATATTGAAAATCATAAGATGTAGAAAGAGCTACATCCCTCAAGAGAGTGTGAAAACTAGCACCACATGAGGAAAGAGCTACCACCCCAGTTGTCCGGACAGTGTGTGCAGCTGCCACATGGTTATGCATCGTTGAAATATTTGAAGCAAAATGAAAAAGGACAAAGTAAAATTTTAACAAAATGCTCTAGAGATGGTAAAATTGATTGCTATATTTTTGATACATCTCTTAGATAATATAAGGTGGAATGGTACAAGATGCTCAAAGAGCCACTCCCTTATTATAATTTTGTGCATATCTCAATTTGGTTACATTATTTTGAAGATTTCAATTTTTGGGATCTCTTTATTCAATATTTTGGTGAAGTTGATGGCAGATAGATACAATAAATTTTTAGATCTTGTTTGATGTGTTTAATTCAACGTTATACTCATCTAGAATTTATCTGATTTTTCGTTCAATCGATTTTGACATTTTTGAATATTTTCTGAAATTGACCAAGTTTAACGTAAATTGAAATTTTGTTTAAAAGTCATTGGGATTTCACGAATATTAAAGATGAGGTTTGGGATTTTTTTAAAAAAAATAAAAACAAAATTGGGTTTTAGGCTACGGGGTCTGGACCCTGGGTTGAAGGTCCAGACCCTCCGCCCGACCTCATATAAGAAAAGTTGGCCGATCTTTCTTCATTCTTCACCGTTTCTTTTCATTCTTCTTCCCACGAGCCTTCCTCTGCTTCTTGGTGATTTTGCCTCCGATCTCGCTCGTTTTCATCGCGTTTTTGGTAAGGATTTTAGATCTTAGTATATTTTTTGTTAAAGAACCCAAAAATATGGTTATTTTCATGATTTTTCATGATTTGTCCATGAATCTTGCTTGATCTCGTGTTTTTTGCTTCTCAATTCATTCTAAACATGTTAGAGAGTATTGTGTAATCTTTTTGCATGATTTAGATCATTGTTTTGCTCAAATCTATTCCGACTGTGAAAATAAAAAATATTATGCCTATTTTTTCTAAAAATGACGAATTTTTTCTCTTTGTTTAGCATTGTTAAGTATTGTTTTGTACTGGATGTTCATCATTCATGAATACTTGTGGCCCTAGGAATTTCTAGATATACATTTTGTGATTTTGGAAAAACCTTGAAAATGTGATGTTTACATGTTGAATTTGTTCACAAAATTGTCATAAACAGGACATTCTTTCAAGATGTATTCTCTCTTGTTGGTGCTTGTGTTTTTGATGACTGGTGTGGGTGGTGGTGGCAAGCGCCGAAAATCCTCGGCTCATCAGCCTTCGAATATTGTTGAGGATGCGGGCAGTGGGTATGAAGCCTCTGATCACTCTGAGACTGAGTCGGCAAATTGGAATCGTTTACTCCTGAGGTTCTCTCTAAAAAGAAAGAAAATGAGCCGACAATAAAGGGGAAAGGAAAAGAGAAATTAGCTCCCACTCGTGGTCGGAAAAGGACTGGGGGAGTTGAGATTCGTGAACCTGCTTTTGATCCTCCTCGTCGAAGCTCGCAGGATGCGCCGGTGTCGTCAAAACGCCAGGCGATGTTCTCTCCTAAAGTATGCATTGGCGAGCGTGATGTGGGTGTTCCGAAGCTCATTGAGGAAGCGCCCGCATTTCAGGCATTATATTTGATTGCTGCTATTTGTTCATTCCTCGAGCAGACCGGTTCTTGTCTCGAGCTGATTCGAGAATTCTATATGAGAGCCGGGTATCTTGAAGATTCCGAAGGAGGGCCTTATGTATTCAAGACGACTGTTCGAGGCGTTCATTTGGATGTTACGCCAAATATGATTGCTTCGGTTCTGTAGATGCAAGCTCGTACTGATGGAGTTGATTATCTGCATGCTGGAATTGACTCACTCCGCGATTGGCGTCGCGTTGTGAATGGCGTGTGTGTGCCCGATACTCTGTCGGCGGGGAATTCTGTTCTTTCAAAAGAGTTAAAACTGGAGTATCAATTTCTGAACTTTGTAATGGATTACAATATTTTGTCGATGAGGAACACGAAGGTCGTACATTGGGATCGGCTTCTATATATGTATCTGCTTGGGCGTCCCGACGAGGTGCGATCTCATGGAATTAATTTGAATGTTCTGTTCTTGATTTGGCATAGGATGGCAAAATATATCAAGACATCAAATCAGAATGAGCGCTTTCCGTATCCTTTGCTTATTATGCAGATTCTTCGCGAGAATGGAGTGGACACCCGTTGCAGCTCTTATGAGTATAGTCTCGAGATGATCAGTGAAATGACATTTATTAAATCCACCATTCAGCTTCGCTTTCCTCCACGTCGGTCTCCTCCGCGTTGCTCCGCTCAGCGTTGCTCCGCTCCACCTCCTATTGCTAGCTCCAGGTCCTTCACAACCTTCTGAGAAGGTATCTAAGGAGGATGTATCTGTTTCTTCGGTGTATCGTGAGCAACAACGGTTGTCTACTGAGCAAGAAAGAATTTCTGGCAAACTTCAACGTATTACCGCTGAGCAAGCACTGATAGCCCCTGAACAAGCCTGAATTACTAAAAAGATCAGCAAAATCCCCCGCATTATGAAAGCTATTTTTGACAAGATGGGGTGTTGCAGTGCAGACATACCGCCACAGGATGCGGATTCGGATTGAGTGCTGGGGCTTACCCTCGTTTTGTCGTTTTGGCACTTTGTGACAAAAAGGGGGAGATATGTCGATGCTTACTTTGCTTGCTTACTTCGCTTACTTTGCTGACTTTGATTTAGGTTAGTTTTGGTTAGATGATTAAGTAGATGTGAATGTGAATGCCTTGTTTAGATTTGACTGAACTTTAGTTAGGCTCTTGATGACTGAAACTATGATTGTGATAAAACTATGACTGTGACTTGTACTTTATTGCATATTTTTGAATCTTGATTGTGTATTTTGGAGGATGTGTTTTGCAGGAGATTTCAAGACTTCAAGACTCCATGTCACGTCTAAGTCATAGAGTTTGTTTTAGGTTGTTTGAAATGTATTTTATTTTTGTTGGATCGATCATGCAGGGGATTGTCGTTTGGTGATTGCGATGATCTTCCGATTTTTCTATTTTTGAGACTAGGATGAGCATTGTATTATGTTTTGCCATGAAATCGCCAAAGGGGGAGATTGTTAAGGACTTTTCTAAGTTGGCAGATTTCTTGAAGTCGAATGGAGTCTTGAAAAGTCGAAGACGATGATTGCGTGAGTCGTGATAAAAAGATTCGTTCGTGATGCTCGTTATCTCAGGTATGTGTGTTAATAATTTGTGGTGATATTTTGCACATGTAAAAGTGTTTGGGAGACTTAAAATGGATTTTAAATGTAAAAATTGGAAAAAATTGAGTTTTTCAAGGTTCGGGATCCGGACCCTGGGATCAAGGTCCGGACCGCGTAGGTCCTCTTTGCGTGTATGCAGCGAGGGTCCGGACCTTCGGGTTAGGGTTTGGACCCTGTACGTTGGAATTTTTGATACGCAAGGAGGGTCCAGACCCTGGAGTCAAGATCCGGACCTTCAAGGTCCGTACGCTGTGAAAGGTCCAGACTCTGAGACCGACGTTTGTTTTTAAAGATGAGTTTTTCAAATCCTTGTTTATCTCTATGTCTTCTAAACCTATAATAAGCTATGAGAAGCGTCCTAATACATATGCTTAGAAATAAAAATCTTTAGAAACTCTAAAAACTTGTTCTTGGAGCTTTTCGATTTATGTCTTAAAACAAGTTTTATTTTTTCAATCGTCGACTCGATTCTTAGGTTTCTATTCCAATGTTTCATTGAAAATCGAGTTGATGATAGATTGAATGGATTCTCATCATATCTTACGGTTTTTCTAAGAAATTCAAACAGCATCAATTATTCGTTCTACGAGCTCTAGATGGAGTGTTTGCGCGAGGGCTTCCCGTGAGGCTGAGGATTCGGTGGACGCTCGTGGATTCGAGATGTTGTTGCTGCGAGGAGTTGCGGCGTGATCGATTGAAGGAGTTCGATTGATTGAGGACCGGCAAAGACGATCTACGACGAGGATTCGGTAAAGTTGGGTCGTGTATTTGGTAAATCACTTTGTACTCAATTTTTTCATAGTAGATTGTTTCGTGTGATCGGTCCCGTGGTTTTTTTACTCCGAGTTGGAGTTTTCCCACATAAAATCTTGGTGTGTTGGTTTTATTTTTCCGCACTTAGTTTGAACTTACATTGAGATTTTTGTTTTATCGTTTACACCTATTCACCCCCCTCTAGGTGTTATTTTACCTTTTAGATTTTTGGGATCCTTAACTTACAGTAACTTAGTTGGTTAGAGTGAAAATTTACTTTTCCATTTACCAAAAGTTTAAATTTTATTTGGTTTCCTCTAATATTTCATGGATAATAAAAATTCACGTTCATTAGATTGTTAGTGATATTTTAAAGAAATTATGTATAATTTTAATATGTTTACAGTGAATTGCTAGAGTTGTGCTTATTTGTTTTGGTTAGGTTAGTCACTCTAGTAACATGAGAAACTATAGAAATATCAGCATTTTGTCCAGGAGCTAACCTTGATATAGAAGGTTGCTTTTGGTTGTTGAATGCTCATAGTAGAAGCATGAATGAGCAGTTATCTCAACCAAAATGGAATGATTTATGTTGTTTCCCCTCCTTAGAGGGACATGCCTAGTAATTTCTGATCAGAAAGTTTTTATGAACTAACCACAAAAGTCATTCTCTATGCATTCTCAAAATGTGACTAAATGTTTTTTTGCATGCTACTCGTTTCGCTCATTTTTTTTAGAAATAAATTTAGCGAGAAATATGAAGCAAAAATATTTCGAACTTGAGATCTCAGATACTATTAATAATCTCGGAACTTGAGATCTCGGATACTATTAATAATATATATATATATATATATATATATATATATATATATATATATATATATATATATATATATTAAAGCTTGACTGGGCTACTATCGGTAGTAAACAACTCAATTTACTACCGATTTGTTTTTGATAATAGAGCTTTCAAATCGACGATCAGCATCATTGAACATGATATAGATCATTTAAATTACCTAGAAATCAAATTTCATGATTTTTTGACAGTACCAATAGAACAATCAAAGGGTCACAAAATCTGTAATTTTAATTGATGATATGGTGCATTTGCTCGTTTAATGGTAAAGAAGAGTTCAAATCAACTAAATTTTTGTTAGAAAATTCTTTAAACTATTTAAAATAAGGATCTAGTTTCTAGATCTTAAATACAAAAATTGTATCATCACTTTTTAAAGGGTATTCATTTTCAACCATTTATTTTTCTGTTCACTTAATGGACGAGAGAACAATATCAGAAATGTGTGAAATGTGATTTCCAGATAGTTTAAATAGTTTAGATAATGTCTAACGGTACCGATCTTCAATTTGAAATCTCTACCATCGAAAGCAAATCGGTAGTAAACCGAGTCATTTACTACCGATAGTATTTTAGCAAAACTCTCTCTCTCTCTCTCTCTCTCTCTCTTTCTCTCTCTCTCTCTATCTATATATACTAGTGTAGGGCCCGCGCTTCGCAGCGGATAGATCGTATTTCAATCAAATTTAGAGTTGGTGTACGATGTAATTAAAACAGAAGTGCATGATTCTAATTGGGTCTTTCTAAAGTGTGGCACAACCACTAAGATTGAATACTCTATCTCTTATACAATTCTAGTCATTTAATAAAACCAGTTTTATTCATCATAAAAAAAGTAACGCTCTCTCTATATATATAAATAAATAGTCGATAATATTAGTATTAAATAAGTAAAATAATTAATACATAATATGATATATACATATTAATGATATTTAATTAAGCAATTTGATCACAATGTTTGCTTAAAAAATATTTGAGACAATTGTCATGGGTCAAGATTTTGTTTGGGATTGCAGGGAGATTGCGTTACGTGTGTAATATTGCATTACATATAAGTATATTTTTTACGGTTCCACCAGAGAATATAAAACCAAATCCCTAAATGCTTTTATCCCAACTCAATTTTATCTAATAGCATTATATGGGCCTCAGTACCAAATTAAGCCTTACCAATTTGAAGACCAAAAGTATAAACAATTTGATTACAATATTTGTTTAAAAATATATTTGGAACAATTGTTACGGATCTATAATTAAAAAAATATTAGATTTGATTAGAAAAAAAAAAACTTAATCTCTTAAAAAAAAAAAAATCCTGCATTTCCCCTACCCCGCCTCGCCCGCTCTCGCACGTGTGCGCCCGCTTCACACTCGCCCCCGCTCGCTTCTTCTTCCACGTGTACAAAAACTGCCGTTTCATAAATATATATATATATTAATATATAATATATATATATATATATAGCTACTATACTATCAATAGTACAAGCCCTTGGTACTATTGAGTTTCGGCTGTTGGATGAAAGATGTGCGGTTAGGATGATAGTGGTCCCCGGTTAAATTGATAGTGGTCCCCTATGTTGAGTGGATGTTGTGTTTAATAGTATAATCTAACGGATGAAAATGATCAAAGGGTCGATCTAACGGTAGAAAACTCAATAGTATCAAGGGCTTGGTACTATCGATAGTATAGTAGCCGGTCTCTCTATTATAAATATTATTATATATATATATATATATATAATATATATATAATATTATAGAGCTAGGCTCCTATGCTTCCGAAAGTACGGGAGGCCCTGTGCTTGTAAGTTGTTTTCGATGATGGGACATCTAATTTCGGCGATCAGTTTCGTTAAACTTGATCTACGCTATTGAACTATCTAGAAACCAAATTTCATAATTTTTTGATTTCGTTTGTCCAGTGAACGAGTAGCCTCAAAATGAACGGTTGAAAATGAAAATCTCATAAAAAACAGTGATAAAAGATTCAAATTTTAAATCGGAAGTATTGATCTTGCTACTGATATTAAGTAGAATTTTCTATTAATATTTTCATGTAATTTGGATACTTCTACACCGTTGAACTTAAAAATGTGCTACATCGACCGTTAAAATAGTCATTTTTTAGACCTTTTGATCGTTAGTATAATGATGTAAAAAAAAAATCTAAAATTTGGTTTCTAGTAAGTTCCAATTAGGGTAGATCAATACCTAACGAGCCGATCGTCGAATCGAACGTCCTATCATCGAAAACAAACTTACAAGTACGGGCCTCCCGTACTTTCGAAAGTACGGGAGACGGACTATATATATATATATATATATATATATATATATATATATATATATATTAGGGTCCGCTACTATCCCTATTAATAGGATTGGACTCTTGTCCTATCAAGTCGATTTGAATGATCGGAACTTCAAATTGATAATCGGCACGTTGAAGTTGATCTAACACATTAGAAATGTTTAGAAACTGAATTTTGTAATATTTAAAAATCATTATCAAGTTCATCTTAAGAGTTGAAAAATGAACGGTCATAAATGAATAACCTTCTTAAAATAGAGGTTAGACTTTCTCAGTTCGTAATCAGAGTTATCAAACATTATCTAAATAGTATAAAAAATTTTCTATGCCAAATTCAAGCAATTTGGATTGCTCTACACCGTTAAACAAGCAAACGGCTCATATAGGCCATCAAAAATTGTCGATTTTACGACACTTTGATCACCATGTAAACCATTATCAAAATTTATGAAATTTAATTTCTAGATATTTCAAATACTCTAGATCAACTTCAACGGCTCCGATCATCGATTCGGAATCTCGATCATCAAGAACAACTTGATAGGACAAGTGCTCCTATCCTATTAATAGGATAGTAGCATTAGCATATATATATACATAGTCCGGCTACTATACTTTTATGAGTATAGAGCCTATTGTACTCATAAGTTTTTGGCCGTTAGATCTACCCTTTAATCATTTTCACCCGTTAGATTATACTAGTCAACTGACCAGCCACTCAACCCTAGGGGGGCCACTATCAACTTAACTGTAACCACTTCATCCTAACCGCATATTTTTTCATCTGAACGGTTAAAAACTTATGAGTACAAAGGGCTCTATACTCATATGAGTATAGTAGCCCCAGCCTATATATATATATATATTAGAACTACTATACTATCGGAAGCACAGAGGATCTGGTGCTTTTGACTTTTTGGCTCTTAGATCAACCCTTTTAATCATTTCTAACATTTGGATTAATACTATTACCCTATGGGGACGACTCAACCCTAGGGGGACCGCATTTATCCCAAACGTAGAATTCTTGATCCAAGAGTCAAAAAGTCGAAAATATCAAATTCTCTATACTTCCGATAGCATTGTAGCTCTACACTATATATATAGTGTCATGTTCCATACAATGTGATGAACAGATAATTAGAGAAAAAATAAAAAATGGCGATAAAGAAAGAAGAAATGGCGATAGAACAAGCGATGATGAGGGGTGGGATTCATCTTGCCGATGAACAAAGGTAACAACTAAAGAAAAAAGAAGAGGAACAGTTCAGCCTAACACAAAGGTTTGATCCAGTATAGTTCAAGCAAAAAAAAAAAAAAAAAAAAAGAAATCCTGATCGATTCAAGCAAAAAAAAGAAAAATTTGAGCCGGTTCAAGGTGGAGCCCATAGTCGAGGTGATCGATTTGGTTCAAGCAAAAAAAGAGAAAAAGTTCTTTAAAAAAAAAACATGTGGGGCTAGTTGGGTCGGTTCGGCCCAATACAACAATTGATTCGATTCGGTTCAAGCAAAGAAAAAGAAAAATTAGGTTCAATTTTAAGTAAAAAAAGAGAAAAACATGTGGAAAGCTTAAACTAGTTCTAAGGAGCCCAAACTCAACAATAATTGATTTGATTCAAGCAAAGAAAGTGAAAAATCCGGTTCAGTTAAAAAAAAAAAGGAGAAAAATATGTGAAAAATTTGAGTAGATTCAACGTGAAGTCCACAATCAACAATGAAGGAAATGTTGCCATATGGCAAACTTAGAAGAAACAGCATATAGGTATAGAACCGACCGTCCCTAGAGCAAGTGGCAAAGGGCTTGGTGGTTGGTACCCGAGACCCAAGTTCGAATCCTAATTGATTCACATTTCCAACTAAGTTTATATCTAAATGAAATAAACGAAGCGGATAGCGTGTTACCTATCTCTCAAAAAAAAAAAAAAGCATATAGCTATAGAAGATAGTGGTTAAAATACAGAAAACTTCTTATGAATATATATATTTGTTCACTAAGACCCTTATTTAATTAAAAAAAAACTTTTATCTCCTCACAATTTAAATTTATAATACATAACTTTGCACCATTATTATTCCATTGCCATTTCGTATATATATTATATAATACAGTTAAGTACGTACGTATAAAAAATTTTAATATAAATATCTGAACTATTTTTGGATAACTATAAATAACATATCACATAACTTATCCACATAATAATAACATGTCGGGGGTAGATACTATAATTCTAAATTTGAAGAAGATAAAGTGAAAATTTTTTGAAAAAAAATATATAACTTCAAATTATAAAAGCAAATATTTAGAAAAAAAAAGGCCAATTTGCATAAAAAATTCACAAGTTTTGAGTTTTTGTAAAACTGGGCCATCTTTTTCAATTTTTCAGATTCAAACCGAATTTTTGCTATTGGACGAAAATATTCTTATTCCTTTTCTCACTCTGCTGTTTTCTTTCTCTTTTTTTTTTTTCCTTCGCCATTTTTTTCTTCTGCCTTCTCCTCCTCCGCAGCGCCCTCCCCTTCCCCCACCATTCATGGCCCTTCCCAAAATGCCTCTCCCCAAACTCCTCTCTCTCCTCCTCCTCCTCTCTTCCCTCTACTCCTCTTCTTCGTCCTCCTTCCCCTCCTATTCCGATCTCACCCCCGACGAGTTCTGCGTCGCATGCCTAGGGCTCGCCCCGGGTCTCGCCTCTGCGGCGGCGCCACACCTCGCCGGGGATCGCCCTGTGTTCTGGAACCTTACGAGGAGGTACACTACAACAAAAACGGTCTATAGCGACACTTTTAAATATAGGTACATGTCAAAAAAGTGCTGCTGGCTAAAATTACTGACACTTTTAAAAAGTGTTGCTATATGTGGGGTCGCTAAATATATAGTGACAGTTAAAGAGTGTCACTATAACCTAAAAAAGTATTGCTAATTTACCAACACTTATTTAAGTATTTAACAACCGTCGAAACTCTATCTCGTTGGCTGCGGTGGCGGAGGAGGACGACAGGAAAGGCTCTTCATCTAGAATTTCAGTGGATTGAGTGAAGAGAGAAGAAAAGATGGTAATTGAATTTTCTTTTTTTTTTCTTTTCAGTTTATAATCGGACCAAATGGACTGGGTGTGGTGGGTTGAGTAGAGTAATCTTTTATTTTTTATTGGATTGGGCTTTATATTTAGGCATTAGTAGATGTTTTTTTAAATTTTAGCCTAAATGGGACACTTTCTCAAAAGTGTCCCAAACATGTGTCCCTATAACCTAATTCTGTTGTAGTGGTACTCGCGGTCGAGGACGGCCTCGTAGAAGACGAAGGCCTCGGCGAGGTAGGAGGAATCACTGGTGCGGCGGTACTAGCCGTAGTAGAGCTAGGTGATGCAAGACGCGATCTCACCCACCTCAAGATCGCCGTCCGAGTCCTACTCTCCGGCGAGGGAGATGAGAGCGTCCAAAGAATGCAATTTTTTAAGGTGTAAAAAATGGTGTAATGGTGTAAAAAGAAAGAAGGAAGAGAAAGAGGAGAGGAAGAAAAAATTGTACAATTTTTGGCGAAATGGTGCAAAATTGGGCAAAATTGTGCAAAATTGTGCAATTCTCACCAAAATTGGCCCAATTTTTGGCCAAATTTTGCACTATTTTGCCCAATTTTGCACCATTTAGATGAAATTTATATATTTTTTTTCTTCTTCCTCCAATTTACACTATTTTTTTTTTCTTTCTCTTCTTCCTCCTTCTTTCTCCTCCTCCTCCTCCTCCCTGAAGCCCTACTAAGAAGGTGGGATGCGGCAGCAGCAACAGCGCGGGTGGTGGCTGTGACATCGTGTGAGATGCGGGCCCCTGGAGAAGGTGGCGGGTGGCGGCAGCAGCGTGGGTGGCGGCAGCGGCGCGGGTGGAGGGATCGGGGGGAGATCCGGACACGGTGCGGTCGGACGGAGAGGATGAGGAAGGAGGGGAGGCGGGGCTGGTAGTTAAAGGTAGGCTAACGCGAGCGCGACGGCGGCGGCGAGGGAGAGCGCGAGCGTGGCGGCGGGGGTGGAGCAGAGGGCGCAGCGGCGGGTGGCGGAAGAAAAAAAATAGCGAAGGAAAAAAAAAAGAGAGAAAAAAAGAAGAGAGAGAAAGAAAAGGAATAAGGGTATTTTCGCCCGATGGCAAAAAACTCGGTCCGAATCTGCAAAATTANCTCTATATCTTTCTTTATCACTTATTCACTTTCCGCCACTTACTAAGTGGCAGAAATTTTCTTTATCCTCTTTCGCCACTTGCTAAGTGGCGAAAATTTTCTTTACCCTCTTTCGCCACTTGCTAAGTGACGGAAATTTTTTTTAAGACTGCACCGCGGCTGCACCACTTTCCTCCCAATCAAAAGGTTTATTTTAAAACTCTCCCAATAAAGTGTTTAAAGTTTTAAAATCTCCCAACGAAATATTTTTTCAGGTATCAAAACGACATCATGCTATTACGTAAATTACTAAATTAATAATAATTGTTTCCATGGTGAAACATCCGGGGTTTTTCTACGCTTCTTTTGCGCACTAAGGGAGAGGTTTCACGTATGGTGTCATCGGTCCTCAACGTTCTATACGGTAGGGTCTTTTCTCCCTCTTATTAGACGTAACTCTCTCTTTAGATATATAATATATAATCCCAACAACCACATAAAAATTCTAACAAATCATATATAATCTTAACAACCTTTAAATCCTAATAATTTATTCATATAATTTCATATAATCTTAACAACCTGAAAATCCTAATAATCTATCTATACAATCCTAATAATCAAATAAAAATTCTAATGATCCACATATAATCCTAACAACCTCACTTTTTTCTATTTCCTATATAATTCACGCACAATTCTAATGAATGCGGTGAACGATTTACCGCCTTTAAAAGAAATAGGAGAAAGCGGTAAACGATGAAAGCGGTAAACGATTCACCGCTTTTAAAAGAAATGGATAAAAGCGGGAAACGATTCACCGTCTTTGTAAGGAAACCCTGACGTGGCACCCACGTGGCGAAAGGAGGGTTAGTTTTACAAATAAAATTTTTACAGGATCATTTTGCCAATTTTAATTTTTTGGAGGGTCATTTTATAAAAAAGCCCCAAAACTATATCCGTGAATCATGAATCCATCACCTTCTTCCACCTAGTTTTAATCTAGCAACCTATTATTTTACCTATAAAAAAGACTACAACAGAATAAGCAATAACAAATAAAATAAAAGACCGATCCTTTCCAGCTGTGAAAGGGAGCTTCTTGGTATCCAATGTTCTATCCATGAAGCTTATTTGTTTATATATATATTTCTATATAAATTTATTTCTAAAAAAATAAATAAAACATATAACAAACTATCTTTTCTTCAGTGTCGATTTGACGACCCTTATATTGTCTAATTGGACTAAATTTGTTCTCACATTTTGACTTCAAGTTAATTTGAAATATTTTCTAACCAAACTAGACTACCAAATCATAAATCGATTTGGCTTAATTTTTAACTTGCTTTTTAGAATGTTAAAAATTCTTATATAATACAGATAATCTGCATGAGAGATAAAACACTATATATGACAGACATAAATGACACATAAAAAATACCCAAAAAAATTATGAAAAATTCATTTGCCTCGACTAGAAAGAGAGAAAATTCATATAGTCCATTATTCTATTTCTTCTAGAGAGTATGTCTTGAATGATAGACTATAAATTTAGCTCGGTTGTAGTATAATTTATCACAGTATTGGAGTATTAGAAAACGATCTAAGAGCATGTGAATCAACAACTTTTACGATACCGCACCAATCACATTCGAAGAAAAGTTGACGTATGGGAATCTATTAAGTCTATAGAGAGAGAGAGAGAGAGATTGACTTGGTACTTTTAAAAGCACCAAGCATTTGTACTTGTAAAATTTTCTCTATTAGATCTATCGCTTTAACCACTTTCATTCTTTTGATTATGTTAATCCAACAACCACCTACTCAACTATTGGGGATCGCTATTCTTCTAATCCTACAAATCTCCATCCAAACGCCGAAATCTACAAGCACTAACGACTTGGTGATTTAGAAGCATAGGAGCTCAATAATATAATTAAACATATATATATATATAATTAGGCTGGAATATTATTAATAGTAAAACACTTTTTTTGCTATCAAGTTTTTAACCCTTGGATGAAAAATTGTAGGGTCAGGATGATATTAGTTGGTTAGAGTTGAGTGGTCCCCCTAGGGTTGAGTGGTCCCCACTGGGTTATAGTATTTAATCCAATGGTTAGAAATAATAAAAAGAGTTGATCCAAAGGCTAAAAAACTGATAGCAACAATGAGATTTTGCTACTAATAATAGCCCAGTCCAACTATATATATATATATATATATATATATATATATATATATCTCTAACCAACTAATATCATCCTGACCCTATAATTTTTCATCCAAGGGTTAAAAATTTGATAGCAAAAAGCACGTTTTACTATTAATAGTATTCCAGCCTAATTCTATATATATATATATATAATAGCGCTATTAGTTTTTTAGTCCTTGGATTGAAATTGTGCGGTTAGGATGATGTGGGCCTCCTAGGGTTGAGTGGGTGGTTGATTGAATAGTATAATCTAACTGGTAAAAACAAATAAAGAGTTAAATCTAACAGTGGAAAACTCGATAGCACCAAGTCCTTGGTGCTACCGAGCTGGACTCTCTCTCTCTCTCTCTCTCTCTCTCTCTCTCTCTCTCTCTCTCTATATATATATATATATATATATATATATATATATTGACTGGGCTACTATCGGTAGTAAACTGTTCGGTTTACTACTGATTTGCTTTTGATGATAGAGCTTTCAAATCGACGATCGGCACTGTTGAACATGATCTAGACCATTTAAATTATCTAGAAATCAAATTTCATGATTTTTTGGCATCACTAACTCAACGATCAAAGGGTCACAAAATCTATAATTTTAATGGCCGATATGGTGCGTTTGCTCGTTTAACGATATAGAAGAGTTCAAATCAAC